>NC_134466.1:65306959-65614232 GCF_047948215.1 Lycorma delicatula
TGTTACAGAATTTGTTATGGGTGTGCCACATTTACATTACCATAAGAGACACAATGAAGTATTTTCTCTGAGGACAACAATGTTCTTTATAAAACTGGTTTCTGAGAATATATTATAAATTTACTTGCAAGAATATATCAGTTGCATTTCAGTAGGTTTGTTGTGTGATGAGAAGGAAGTATAAACCATAAAGAATGTTTATTCTTTATGAAAAGCCACGAGTTTTCAGGAGTGACGTGTGACTTGTCAATTATACAATCCTACACATACTGTTTTATCATTTCACATACAGTTTGGCATCACTTTTTTAAGCTTTTAATCAAAATATCTAGTGTTAAACAAGAATTCTAAATATTAGGTAAACCATAAAAAGGAAATGAAAATATCTTACTTGTCTAGATGTTGAAAGTTTATCATCTGTCATAGCAACAGGAGCAATCAAATGTTCTGTTCGCTCTGTTTCATGCTTGATTTCTTGTTTAATACTGGAAGATAATGGGTCTTCATCAAAAAATGAACTATCAGTTTGTGCATCCATACTCTGCAGCAAAACATAAAGTAATAATAATAATTTATTATTGTTATATAATTAACAGCTATTAAAAAAATATCTATTTTTCTTACAATGATAAAATAAATAGATTTTCATAGAAATAATTCATCCGAGTGAGTACATCTATAATAACATTCATCTGGAACCTTTCAGTATATAATCACCCATGATAGTGCCAGAAAAGGGAAATATTGTAAGCATTGGCAGTAAATTAATAGAACAATAGAAAAATGTTTGCGCTTAAGCACAATCAAAATTGTTTGGTAAAAGAAACAGTTGCTGGTGCAAATATAAAGAAACACATCAACCTTGTTTGGAAACAAAATTGCAGTTACATAGAATAAGGATTATTGAAACCTATAACAAAGTTTCTTGTAACTGAAAATGCTTCATAAAGGCAAGGATAGCTTTGTACTCTTTTAAAACATTTATATAAACAATGTTAAATGTGGGTATAAAATGAATATGTTAGTCACCTTTGTTTAAGGCATGAGGCATCTGCTCACTGTATTTTATTTGTTACGTATTGTTGAACAAAATTTATCTACCATAAAATCTTAAGATGAAATTTGTTAAACAAAGCTATTTTTTAACCCCTTATACTCCAACTAATAAATAATTTTTTACACTATAAATGAAAATATCTCGTGTCAGACATGAATGCTCAATAATATGTGGGCTATAAACAGTAAATAAAAACATCTTCACGAACAGAAAAATTAAAAATTCTTACAATAACTAGCTTTTATGTTTGTAACTTAAACCAAAATAAAGAAGAAAATAGGTTACTTGTTTAAAAATTGTCAGTTCATCATCAGTCTTGGCAAGATGTACAAACAAATATTCTTGTTGCCCTGTTTCGTGCATGTCTTCTTTTTTAATGGGCAAGGATAATGGATTTTCTTCAAAAACTGAATCGTTAGTTTGTGCATCCATACTCTGCAAAAAAATAAATAAATAAAGATATATTAATATCCTACTACAAAAGTGTGACTTAAAATAAGCATGTTAAATGAGATATTACTGAAACGTAACATTTGATGAAGTCAAGAGCATGGATCTAACTATATTGTTAAAGATAATTTAAGATATGTTATGTATAAAAGTGGGTTTTAAAGCACTAAAATGCATCGGTTATGTATGGAAATGATTTGCTATACAAATTATCTATATTTATAACTAACACCACATGAAAACCAGAGTTTTATGGTATAACTGAATTTCTAAATCTCCCAAAAATATACAGTAGAGGTCAAGGTTTTTTATTACCTAAAATGATACAATTTTTTGCAAAAGAAAACCTTTCTTTTGCAAAAGAAAAAAAACTATATGCTATGTATATAGACTATGATGCTAAATTAAACAAGGATTATTGCATGTTTTTAAAGTACTAGTGGAAATCAATTCAGTTGTATTATAAAAAAATTTAATTATTAGAGAATCAAAAAATTTTCAGAAGAAAAAACATAATTAATGAGTTAAGAAGCCAGTAACATAAAATAAGGATATATATTCCATGAGCTATTAGAAGAACACGAGTCAAAAGTGAGTATCCTAACCTGACTCTAGTTATAACTTTGTCACACAAGCATCTTGGGCTGACAAACGCCAGAGTTGATGGTTATCGATTAGCATAATATGACATGACATCTCAATGTTATACTGTGTTTTTAACACAAGCATACCATTCGCTTTGGCTTCTTTCTCTTTTAATTAATCTGACATAGTAACATTAGACATGAAAACTTGTAAAACTGCAGAATCTCATATGCCATTATCAACCAAACCAACCATTAATAAACACATTACAGATTTTTTTGCATGGAATATTCAGGAGCAGCATTCGATTAACTAAACATCTAAATTTATTACAGTGTTTCTGGTAAAGCCAGACTGCATTCATTTTCTGTGGTACAAAGAAGCCATTGTGGAAAAGTTAAAAATTTAACATAAAAATATGAGATTATCTCTTCTTATAGAAAGTTAATGAGAACCTTCTACAACTACCATTTAGAGAATTGAACAATCACAACCAGTACATAAAATTTAATCAAAAATATAATTTATATGTAGGATATGATTTCAACTGAAAAAACACAAGCACATCGAAATCTGCCTATTTCCATAAATATGTTTAATGTTTTAATTATAGTTGTTTGAGAATACTTCAAACTATTTCGGCTACAGAATAATTCTGAATATCTGTCTCTTGGTGTTCACGACTAATTTCCTGTTTGCTAATGCTCTGACTCCGTCCCGAGTGACCTTCCAAAAAGTAACATGGCTATTTCTTACCATCTGGCTATGCAAACATGATTAATTATTAAATCTGTTATTATACAGTTTACTATATTATATTTAGTTATATTAATAAACTTACAACATGTAAATAATACACACATCTTTCACTCTGTAAAAATAATTTAAATGACTATCAAACACCACACAGATCACAGAATAGATTTCATATATATATAACCGAGGGTGTCAACAGTGACGGCGCATGGTAGGAATGCACATCACTACTGGTGTTTGTAATCATACACCACAATCTACAATATATGTAAAAATATTGAAATAAGTTGCCGAGTTAGTAACCACCATGGATTCTCAAAGCTTCTACTGAACAAACGTGTGAGGAACCAATGGGTTCCTCTCGCCTTCAATATCATTCTGAATATCTGTCTGTTGTTCATGACTAATTTCCTATTTTCCAACAGGTCGATTATCACTCGGACCCATTATTTCACAAAAAATAACTAAACTTTTCTTACCTTCTTTTTTTCTAATATATTCAATATTCAATAGGTTATAATAATTACTTCGTTATTATTAGTTTTTGTTGTATCCCATCATTCGATTTATCGATGTATGTAGATTATCGATGTAACTTTTGGAGAGCCAGTCAATAAAATCTGATTTCAGTATTTTTTTCAATTTTCACTTTTTGTCTTTGTTATTTATGTTTTAATTAATAAGTAATTTTCTACAATTTGAATACGGGTGTCTTTAATTAAATAGAGACATAAAACGTCGCTACGAGGAGTAATATTTGTGTACAAAAAAAGCTTAAAAAACTTATTGTTTTTACACGTTCAAACATATTTGAGTCAAACTATCGACATTAATACATGAATAATAGTTTAATTGAATAACACTTAATAATTTGAATAATATTTATTTTATACTGTTAAAAATGATTGAAATATTCGTCATATAAAACAAGTTCATAGAATATATTTTGAGTAGTTTAGTTCCATTAATTCTTCGGATGACGATTTAATAGCCAGGAATGTTACCGGCTGCTTGTGAAATCATATATATATGATACAAACAATTTTATTTTATCAAAAGTCCATTTTATTTATGCAAAATCAAGAATTTATCTGATACTATTTTATGTATCATATAATTTTACTCATAAAAAATAATACATAACTATAACCTCAAACCTTGATACCTTTTTTACAAAATAAATAAGTAAATATAATAAATTTTTATGAATATGAACAACAATATTCACTATTTGAAATATCCGTCTTTAAAAATCCGTGTATATAATTATACATTTAAATGTTTGTGTGGGGGGGAAGAAGGAATGATTTGTAAGGTCCTCCCTGTAATCCCATGCAAACTAACAGCTCGCCTCCTTAATAACATGTTGAACTACTACAGAATGTTCCAAGTTATCATGGGATCCGATATAAGCTCACCTAGGAAACTCAAGAACGGCCTGCCACAAGGATCGGTACTTGCGCCTCTCATTTCAGCTTCTGTGTTGCAGACATGCCAGAGACAAGACTAAAAAGCATGGCTACGCCGATGACTGGGTGCTAACAACAAAATGTAGATCATTTGAAGAGTCGCAGGAGGGTCCTGATGGCTGACCAGGAGAAAATGGGACCACAGGACAAACGAAATCCCATGTATTACTCAAAAGCGCCGGGTTTTGACTTGCCATGTAAGACTTGGTTAACGCTAAACAGAATACAAACTCAGCATGGTAGATGCGCCTATTTCCTGTATAAATGGGGTAAAACACCGACGCCGCTCTGTGAGTGTGGTGAAAATTACACTGTTAAACACATTACAGAAGTTTGCTCTAGGACAACTTATGAAGGGAATTCTGAAGATTTCCTAATGGCAATTCCAGAATCAGTAGCTTATATTAATTTGTTGAATGTTTGTTTGTAATTTTAGACTGTAATTGGTGTTGCATGTTGGAGCCATACGCTAAATAAATAAATTAATATATATTTATTCCTCCTCTATGAATCATGAAACCTTGCCGTTGGTGAGGGGGCTTGAGTGCTCAGTGATATAGATTAGCTGGACCGAAGGTGCAACCATATCGGAGAGGTATCTGTTGAGAGCCAGACTAAGGAATTATTCCTGAAAGAGGGCAGCAGCTCTTTTAGTAATTGTTAGTGGCGGGAGTCAGGATGATTTAAACGGCCATATCAACATCACTCAGTCCTCTGAGTACTGCGCAGCTGAAAGCAATGGAAAACTACAGCTGCTTTTTTTCCAAGAAAATGTGGCTCTTTGCATTTTCATATAGCAATGATGGAGGCGCCTTCCTTGGTAAAATATTCCGGAGGTAAACTAGTCCCTCGTTCGGATCTCCGGGTGGGGACTATTAAGAAAGGGGTCACCAGAAAATTAAAAAATAACATTCTACAAGTCGGAGCGTGGAATGTTAGAAGTTTAAAAAAGGTTGGTAGGCTAGAAAATTTTAAAAGGGAAATGGATAGGGTAAATGTGGATGTAGAAGGAATTACTGAGGTTCGGTGGGAAGAGGAAGGTGACTTTTGGTCAGGTGATTTTAGAATAATTAACTTAGAATTTCCGGTAATCTCCGGTATTTTGTATACAGTAACCGAGTATCGGAATTGTTTTTGAAATCGTCTAAAAATGTGTTGATTCTGGTTAATTAGGCCTCTATGTTTAATAAGTTTGGATTTTTCGATTTTATCCGTATAGATTTTTTATTAATGTTAGATCGAGTACAAACATAAATAGGATGACGTTAGGATTGAATTCGTAATATCTGTATATTACAGGGCATGTAAATAAAATTATTAGGTCAGTAAATTTAACTTAGACACGTAATTTAGGACCACCGGCTTGGTCTAGTGGTGAACGCGTCTTCCCAAATCAGCTGATTTGGAAGTCGAGAGTTCCAGCGTTCAAGTCCTAGTAAATCCAGTTATTTTTACACGGATTTGAATACTAGCTCGTGGATAGCTGTGTTCTTTGGTGGTTGGGTTTCAATTAACCACATATCTCAGGAATAGTCGAACTGAGAATGTACAAGACTACACTTCATTTACACTCATACATATCATCCTCATTCATCCTCTGAAGAATTATCTAAACGGTAGTTACCGGAAGCTAAACAGGAAAAAGAAAGACAAGTAATTTAAATAAGGAGATAAGGAAAGTATGACAACATAGGAATGAAATTAACGATCGATTGGAATGAGACGGAGCGACTTCGCTGTTAAATATTACGTAAACATCACGTACAAATTAACAGAAGAAAGAACTGCTACGGTAGACATAACAAATCGGCGACTGATAAACTGATCGATAATGAATAAAATGCGTATTGGTCCTTGTTTAACGTTATAATACTGAAATATTAAACCGTTCACGATTACGCGATCGAAATATTAAATGTCCGTATCCGGTTCGGTCGGACCAGAATTTAAAATCACAACGAAACATACGGGTACCAGAACAGAGATTTGTAGCGTAACGAAAAGGTTTATATCGTCCTGCCGTAATATCTCTGTGGACAGCTCAGAGGTGAGGGCGGCATGCCCAGGTGTGCCAGTGCCTATGATCCTCTGGGGAATCCAGGGGACGGTAGGCATAGTAAAAGAGAGAAGACTCGGCGCTGTGTTTTCAGCAGATATGTCCGGACACGGCGTCAAGAAAGGGCACAATAAAGACTCCCCAAAATAGCTGACCTACCATGCCAGATATACAGTCGGTCGGTGGAAAGGCTCGTTAGAGTAACCAGACACTCCTCTGGGTGGAGTTATACCCAACAGTCCGGACCGACCTAGAGGAGTAGAGGGGAAAAAATATTAATCTCCATAACTACTAGTCTCAGAGACGTAAATGCAGTGTCATTTTATAACTTACACGGTCAGCTCACCGATAAGACTAAGTTTGCGTCCCTGGTGAGGGGTTTGGTGGGGACGGAGCACAGCGCAGATCGGACTAAAATGGAGCTCTCACTCATTTCCATTCAGTATAGCCGACGTCTTAGACGTAATAGCTCGGTGATTCGTGTGTTTGTGTTTAGAGTTTGTCGAGGTAGAACGATTTAAGCGATAATAAGTTTTTTTGGACAATATTTATGTTAAAAAATTAAAGTAAACGTGTAAAAAAGTAGAAAAAATTCAATATGTCAGCCTCAGCCCGCGCAAAAGCCAGCCGGAAATATAAATTACGCATATAACTGGATAGGAAAGGTTATGGGCAACGCATGCCCCAATGTCCGGTACCGAGCGAGCGAGACAGTTTCGGGAGCGTCGTGTCGCAAAGCTGTCACAGCGCGCTCAGTGAACGACGCCGACGGCGTGAGCGCCTCTACCGCTGCTTGTTGTACCTTATGTTTCTTACTTCTCATATCGCAGACCGATATTGAACAAAATTGTCGTCGAATATTAGTCGAAATATATATCGTGTACCGTTTAGCGCGTTTTATGTTGACATTAAGTTTAGTACGCACTCGTTTTATTTCAATCCGATGCACTAAAAGTGACTCCGGGACATACCGACCGACCAGTTTATCTGTAAAGTTGGCCAAATTAAGGAACTAACATTTTCCATCGGAAACTTTGTTTTGTTAAAAAAAAAATACGATTGTGGCTCTCCCATCGGTCGATCTGTAAGTCGGAGGAACTTCATCCAACGTCTGTAACGTTTCACGTTAAACCAACGGCCGTACACCCCGACACACCCCCATCCGATTTTGTTCCCATTTTGTTCATTTATTACTTACAAGATATGCGCTCTTAATCGCATTTTTTGATATCTTAAATAGTTTTTTCTAACTAAAAATATCGGAAACCCTCTTTATCTAATCCAAGAACCGAAATATATTAGGTTTAATTTAAGATTTTTGTCTGATCGTCAAAAAATATATCGGCATATTAATTTAAATTAGCTATAGAAAATAATTCGACTGCTGTTAATTATACTTAAGTCGCTTTAAATATTTGTAAACTTGTAGAAGACTAGGAGAGATTTATTTAAAGGCAAAAATAAAGCGTGCAGAAACAAAAATACATACATTTTCCTGGTGAAGTATTGGAAAGATTAACAGTAAATATTTAACCGATAGTTTTTTTTCATACCGTTGAGTGGCGTACCAATCACGGTCCTAACAAATAAAAAAAGTTAACGTATTAAAAAATAAATTCAAAGAAAGTAAAAAATATACAGCACAAATGAAGAAAATTAGACCGTATTTATAAAGTAATAACTTCAAAAATTGCCAGCCCGATAAAGATAGCGTACAGATATTATTTTTTTTTGTAATAATTAATAAATAATTCAGAATCATCTTGATGTGTATTGTAATCTTTTACAACAGCATTTACAATAATTATAAATAAAAAATTTAACTCTTAACACTGATGCGTATAATTCTATCGGTGCCTAGAATTTTTATCGTTGTTTGGACTTTATTTCTAATATTTTGAAGCGGTTTTTATGTTCATCTCTTTTTTTCTGTTAGCTTTCGAAACCACCGCGAGATATTACTTCAGAGAATGAATGAGGATGATATGTATGAATGCGAATGAAGTTTAGTCTTGTACAGTCTCAGGTCGACCCTTCCTCACTAAACGTAGCGATAAAGGACGCTAGGGTAGGGCCTGGAACGAGCTGATTACTTACTGACCTGGATGCTGATCCATGAGGGATGCCTATGGACCGGTTCGGT
This sequence comes from Lycorma delicatula, assembly GCF_047948215.1. Classification (NCBI taxonomy): domain Eukaryota; kingdom Metazoa; phylum Arthropoda; class Insecta; order Hemiptera; family Fulgoridae; genus Lycorma; species Lycorma delicatula. Next base: position 65,315,476 of record NC_134466.1, read on the forward strand.
CAGCCAGTCGCCCCCGTCTTTCTGGCGAGGTGGCTCTTCCTGCTGTCGAGGAACTCGTTCCGGTGTTTAGATTCAGTTCACTAGACAAGAGCACAAAGATTGGAATGTATAAAAAAGTACTAGGATGATCGGTCCAATTTGGGCATATGCGGTTTTTAGCAGATCTTGACATTTTGATGGAAACCAAAAGGCCGGATAGAAATTTTCCAGATGGTTAACGTTCATGTGTTCAGTGTTGGCCTCTAAATAAACTTATATCTCCAGAACTACTGGACTGATTTTGACCAAACTTGGTCAGATTACTTCTACATATGGGACATTGACGCCAATAAATTTTCAACTTAAAAGGGTTATGGGGTGACGCTGTAGAGCAAGGTCACCCTCAGTATTTTAAGATTTCACCTGATTAATGTCATATTTTTCTTAGGCACATTTGTTAACAATTAAAAAATAACAATATTTTTTGCAAAATTGTTTGCAAAATCACAACCCTACCATAAAACGTGGTCTAAACTACTCTACATTGGGACGTCACAGGTGAGTGGTAGAATTATATAAATGAATAATATTTAAAGTGTAAAAAAGTAACTAGGTTGGCCAGGTCTCAAACTTGATCGCCCGGTTAACTCGGTACCTGGTGCATATAGCCTCATGACTACACCAATCTGCCAACCGTACAAACAAAATGTTTTCAATGTAAGATGTGAAATTACATTAGTTATTGTCGATTGTTGCTACTAGTATCATCACACCCGTGCGAATTAGTTAGAATCATTTAATTAAATAAATGAAAAAATATTATATTTAAATAAAATAAATATCTTAAATTTTCCCAGAAGAATGTTTCCTTCGTTGATATATCCTGGGGAAATCAATTACTTACATCACTTACTTTGCTAAAGATAGGTAAAAAAAAAATCCAAATGTGAATGTAACAAGAGCACTTTCTTATGTAAAATTATTTCCTCTGTTAATATTTTTCCATTAATTTTTGTCAACTCTTTTTTTTTTGTAATAACTTTTAATTTGAATTATATGTTTGTCCAAATTTTTATGTCAGTCTTTTTTCATCCTTACTATTCCATTTTTTTTCTTTCTATATTTCAACTTGCATTTATCATAACTATGTTGTCGTAAAACTTAATGTCTAATTCTGGATGTATTTACATTACATATTTTAGTTTGAAAATCTAAACTATGTAATAACTATGAGAGTTATTACATAGTTTTGTCATCGATGGATCTCACTAACATTTATATTATATATAAAGAAATCCTCTTTATATACTTACAAAATTCTGAAGATTCAGTTCTTTAAATTTTCTGATCTAGCTCATGCTATCTTGATTATTTTTCCTTCTCTTTGTTATACATATATTAAAATACATATATTAAATACATATATTAAAGTCTGTCAATCGGGCAGTGTTGTTTAAGTGCCCTTCGTACGTGAAATCTGGTTAATTCCATAATCTGGCTGTCAATAATCTGTAATGAAACTAATCTCGCTTGTGTTGCACAATAGTTCAATGACAAATAAATAAATTTTTGCATTTTATTGTATGGTCAAATGAAAATTAATCTTTTGATCAGTTTGTGTTTTAAAGATTTGGTGTTTAAGTAACTAGTTCCATCAATCCATTATTTTATAATCTGTCTAGCTCCTTGAATAATTTCATCGATCTGAGATTCTGCTATTACAGTTGAAAGTTTGAATGGTTATCTCTCCATGTTAATTATCATTACCATTTATTTTTAAACTTAAGCCGCTTTTAATTTTGAATGTTTATCAGAAAAATTTTGGCCACTTTCAAACTATTAAACTCGCTTATAAAAAATTGCATTCATAATTTGGAGCATTTGCTAGTAAAGTTTAGATGATTTTTACCACCGTTATCACTGAATTTTTATTTAAAACTGCACTTTTCAAAGAGACTTATTGAACAATTATGACCTTTTTTATGTACACTAAAATATTTATTAACCACAGTTCTAAACTGGTGCCATGGATGTTCCTAATTAATAATTATGAAAGTATCTATTTAGATATATTTTTAACTATATAGTGAATGATTCTTTACTATAATACAGTATATCTCTTACTCTTTATTTTTAATATTTATATAAGGTATGATGTCGGTAACAAAAAATCTCAATGTTTGGCTGCTTCTTCCAAGTTTTGCTTGTTTACATTATTCTTTTTTTCCTCATGTGATTTGTTCTTTTGCATATTGCATTTTACCCTCATTATTATATTTATCAAATTGAGAAGTATTCTTTGATTCATTTTAAATAAATTTCATTGAGCTATACTACATTGACTGTACATTTTATAATAATAATAATATAAAAATATTTAAATTCTGGAAAAAAAATAATTTCTTAGGATGTTACGATTTAAAAAAAATAAATTAACAAATAATTTATATTGAACTAAAGGATTATTATTAATTATTATTAGTCTAATTAGGAGGATATGAATTAATTTAAAAAAAATTGCATCATGAATTTAGGTTTAGATAGAAGATTGAGAAAAATTATTGTCATTACCAGGAGAATCCAACAACCTGATAGATTTTTCCATGTTGGGAGAATTTGCTACAAAGCGATGATATCTGAAAGGAGGTACTCTTTGTCATATTATATGCTCATACTGAATTACGTTGAAAGTATATGAGTGATCACAGGTAAAAGAGAAGGAAAATTCCAATTATTGGAAATGAAATAATGAGTATAATTAATTAGATAAATAATGGTTTTTAATGATTTTAATTTTTTTTACTGTGTAAAAAAATAATTTTTATAATTTTGAGTTTTACTGAATTACTTTTAGATCTCTATCTTGTTATCATTCTTTGAGGGGTTTTGTGCAAAATGTATCTTCTACTTTTTAACAAATTTATGGATTAAAAAATTATTAATTCACTGGAGCAGTTTTCCAAATTATTGATAAGGTTTTCAAAAAATATTTCCATGAAAAAAAATCGATCTTAAGATACTGGAGAAGAAATCCTATGTTATGTTACTTTAAATCACTTTACTTTCTTGAACTTAGAGTTAATTTAATTATTTTTTGTCTGTCAAAAAATATAATTTAAATTGTAAACGATTTGGTAGGACTGTACTAATCATCATATTCATGTTATTATTAATAAACTTTCGTTTAAGTAAATAATCACAGGGAAACAGAATAATAAAATAAGTTTTCCCAGAATCATAACTTTACAAATTTGTATTAATCTAATTGTAAATAATACTCTTTGAAAAGTTAAAAAATTATTGCAAATAATGAAAACTGACATATTATTATGTTGATTGGGAAATTGTTTCAAATAAAATCAGTTAATTTATTATAGGATTGTTGATCAGCACAATTAGTTTTAATTGTAACAGATAAATACTGAAAAAAATCAAAACATGTTTTTTGATATTAAATATTTCATTTTACATTTGCTACTTCATCACGTACTGCACTTACACTACACTTACTACACTTACTCTAACCTATTTACAACTGTAATTTTCAGCAGACAAAAAGACAGAATTCAACCACTGGATGATGAGATCAAGATTCAAATCCGATAAAGATTATAGGTAATTTTAAACAGATTAAAAACTTTCCATGTTAAAAGTTTTCATAGTTGCTCGTACGTCTACTTCGTGGTCTAGAAACTCTGTTTACATTGATTGAGGAATTTTCAACTGGACATTGAATTGCTGATAGCCAACAATGGTGCTTCTAAGGTTTGAGCTTTCGAAACTGCATCTTGAAAAGATTTTGAATCATCTAGCAACAATTGATCACGTTGTCTTGGTTGGAAAGTCCTCTAGTAAATTGTGAATGCAGAAAAAGATCTGGTATAAACTTTTTACATTTGTATTGGAATTCACATGTTGAAATATATTTAGGTAATTGTGTGACAAAATCTGGAATTGGTTGATTTGATCCTTGTTTTTGTGAGAGGAATTTGTCTTTCAACTAATAGATTCTTTTTCTCACTTACTAATCGGTCAAAGTTTGAACTATTTCGTTACACGTTAGGGTATGTAGTTTTCTTGGTGCCACTGATAACTTTAAACCTCCAAGTTTACAGGGTCTATACTATTTAACAGGACTGTTTTTGATGTGCCTTTATCTGCGGTTAATCGCTTCATAATAAGAAAGTTATCAAATCTTTCTTTGTATTGTTGAAATTTTTTTTCATATTTTGAAAAATTTGACTTTACACATGCGTGTAGTGTCACATTCAGTCTGTTGTTCAGTGCAATTAAATTATTAGCACGAGTTGTAAATATTAAAAATATTGATTGAGTCGTAATAAATATATATTTTTTTTTGTCTTCAGTCATTTGACTGGTTTGATGCAGCTCTCCAAGATTCCCTATCTAGTGCTAGTCGTTTCATTTCAGTTTACCTTCTACATCTTACATCCCTAACAATTTGTTTTACATATTCCAAACATGGCCTGCCTGCACAATTTTTTCCTTCTACCTGTCCTTCCAATTTTAAAGAGACTATTCCAGGATGCCTTAGTATGCGGCCTATAAGTCTGTCTCTTCTTTTAACTATATTTTTCCAAATGCTTCTTTCTTCATGTATTTGCCGCATTACCTCTACATTTGTCACTTTATCCACCCATCCGATTTTTAACATTCTCCTATAGCACCACATTTCAAAAGGTTCTAGTCTTTTCTTCTCAGATACTCCGATCGTCCATGTTTCACTTCCATATAAAGCGAACTCCAAACATATACTTTCAAAAGTTTTTTCCTGACATTTAAATTAATTTTTGATGTAAACAAATTATATTTCTGACTAAAGGCTCGTTTCGCTTGTGCTATTCAGCATTTTATATCGCACCTGCTTCGTCCATCTTCAGTAATTCTACTTCCCAAATAACAAAATTCTTCTACCTCCATAATCTTTTCTCATCCTATTTTCACATTCATTGGTCCATCTTTGTTATTTCTACTATATTTCATTACTTTTGTTTTGTTCTTGTTTATTTTCATGCGATAGTTCTTGCGTAGGACTTCATCTATGCCATTCATTGTTTCTTCTAAATCCTTTTTAGTCTCGGCTAGAATTACTATATCATCAGCAAATCGTAGCACCTTTATCTTTTCACCTTGTACTGTTACTCCGAATCTAAATTGTTACATCATTAACTGCTAGTTCCATGTAAAGATTAAAAATTAACTGGAATAGAGAACATCCTTGTCAGACTCCCTTTCTTATTACGGCTTCTTTCTTATGTTCTTCAATTATTACTGTTGCTGTTTGGTTCCAGTACATGTTAGCAATTGTTCTTCTATCTCTGTACTTGAACCCTAATTGTTTTAAAATGCTGAACATTTTATTCCAGTCTACGTTATCAAATGCCTTTTCTAGGTCTATAAATCCCAAGTATGTTGGTTTGTTTTTCTTTAATCTTTCTTCTACTATTAATCTGAGGCCTAAAATTGCTTCCCTTGTCCCTATACTTTCCTGAAACCAAATTGGTCTTCTCCTAACACTTCTTCCACTCTACTCTCAATTCTTCTGTATAGAATTCTAGTTAAGAATTTTGATGCATGACTAGTTAAACTAATTGTTCTGTATTCTTCACATTAATTTGCCCTTGCTTTCTTTGGTATCATGACTATAACACTTTTTGAAGTCTGACGAAACTTCCCCTTTTTCATAAATATTACACACCAGATTGTATAATCTATCAATCGCTTCTCACCTGCACTGCGCAGTAATTCTACAGGTATTCCGTTTATTCCAGGAGCCTTTCTGCCATTTAAATCTTTTAATGCTCTCTTAACTTCAGATCTCAGTATTGTTTCTCCCATTTCATCCTCCTCAACTTCCTCTTAACATCATTTTCTAATTCATTTCCTCCGTATAACTCTTCAATATATTCCACCCATCTATCGACTTTCCTTTTCGTATTATATATTGGTGTACCATCTTTGTTTAACACATTATTAGATTTTAATTTATGTACCCCAAAATTTTCCTTAACTTTCCTGTATGCTCTGTCTATTTTACCAATGTTCATTTCTCTTTCCACTTCTGAACACTTTTCTTTAATCCACCTTCTTTCGCCAGTTTGCACTTCCTGTTTATAGCATTTTTTAATTGTTGGTAGTTCCTTTTACTTTCTTCATCATTAGCATTCTTATATTTTCTACGTTCATCCATCAGCTGCAATATATCGTCTGAAACCCAAGGTTTTCTACCAGTTCTCTTTATTCCGTCTAAGTTCGCTTCTGCTGATTTAAGAATTTTCTTTTTAATATTCTCCCATTCTTCTTCTACATTTTCTACCTTATCTTTTTTACTCAAACCTTTTGCGATGTCCTCAAGCTTCTCTAAATTCCACCAATTCATCTGACACCTTTTCTTCAGGTTTTTAAACCTGAATTTACATTTCATTATCACCATGGAAGGTGATAATAGCTCCAGGGTAAGTTTTGCAGTCAACGATTTGATTTCTAAATCTTTGCTTAACCATGATGTAATCTATCTGATACCTTGCAGTATCGCCTGGCTTTTTCCAAGTGTATATTCTTCTATTGTGATTTTTAAATTGGGTGTTAGCAATTACTAAATTATACTTCGTGCAATACTCTATAAGTCGGTCCCCTCTTTCATTCCTTTTGCCCAGCCCGTATTCACCCACTATATTTCCTTCCTTGCCTTTACCAACACTTGCATTCCAATCTCCAACTATTATTAAATTTTCATCTCCTTTTACGTGTTTAATTGCTTCATCAATCTCTTCGTATACACAATCTACCTCATCATCATCATGGGCGCTTGTAGCCATATAGACGTTAACAATCGTTGTCGGTTTAGGTTTTGATTTTATCCTTACTACAATGACTCTATCGCTATGCATTTTGAAATGCTCTACTCTCTTCCCTATCTTCTTGTTCATTATGAAACCTACTCCTGCCTGCCCATTATTTGAAGCTGAGTTAATTATTCTAAAATCACCTGACCAAAAGTCACCTTCCTCTTCCCACCGAACCTCAGTAATTCCTACTACACCCACATTTACCCTATCCATTTCCCTTTTTAAATTTTCTAGCCTATCAACCTTTTTTAAACTTCTAACATTCCACGCTCCGACTTGTAGAATGTTATTTTTTAATTTTCTGGTGACCCCTTCCTTAGTAGTCCCTACCCGGAGATCCGAACGGGGAACTAGTTTACCTCCGGAATATTTTACCAAGGAAGGCGCCTCCATCATTGCTATATGAAAATGCAAAGAGCCACATTTTCTTGGAAAAAAAGCAGCTGTAGTTTTCCATTGCTTTCAGCTGCGCAGTACTCAGAGGACTGAGTGATGTTGATATGGCCGTTTAAATCATCCTGACTCCCGCCACTAACAATTACTAAAAGAGCTGCTGCCCTCTTTCAGGAATAATTCCTTAGTATGGCTCTCAACAGATACCTCTCCGATATGGTTGCACCTTCGGTCCAGCTAATCTATATCACTGAGCACTCAAGCCCCCTCACCAACGGCAAGGTTTCATGATTCATAGAGGAGGAATAAATATATATTAATTTATTTATTTAGCGTATGGTTCCAACATGCAACACCAATTACAGTCAAAAATTACAAACAAACATTCAACAAATTAATATAAGCTACTGATTCTGGAATTGCCATTAGGAAATCTTCAGAATTCCCTTCATAAGTTGTCCTAGAGCAAACTTCTGTAATGTGTTTAACAGTGTAATTTTCACCACACTCACAGAGCGGCGTCGGTGTTTTACCCCATTTATACAGGAAATAGGCGCATCTACCATGCTGAGTTTGTATTCTGTTTAGCGTTAACCAAGTCTTACATGGCAAGTCAAAACCCGGCGCTTTTGAGTAATACATGGGATTTCGTTTGTCCTGTGGTCCCATTTTCTCCTGGTCAGCCATCAGGACCCTCCTGCGACTCTTCAAATGATCTACATTTTGTTGTTAGCACCCAGTCATCGGCGTAGCCATGCTTTTTAGTCTTGTCTCTGGCATGTCTGCAACACAGAAGCTGAAATGAGAGGCGCAAGTACCGATCCTTGTGGCAGGCCGTTCTTGAGTTTCCTAGGTGAGCTTATATCGGATCCCATGATAACTTGGAACATTCTGTAGTAGTTCAACATGTTATTAAGGAGGCGAGCTGTTAGTTTGCATGGGATTACAGGGAGGACCTTACAAATCATTCCTTCTTCCCCCCCACACAAACATTTAAATGTATAATTATATACACGGATTTTTAAAGACGGATATTTCAAATAGTGAATATTGTTGTTCATATTCATAAAAATTTATTATATTTACTTATTTATTTTGTAAAAAAGGTATCAAGGTTTGAGGTTATAGTTATGTATTATTTTTTATGAGTAAAATTATATGATACATAAAATAGTATCAGATAAATTCTTGATTTTGCATAAATAAAATGGACTTTTGATAAAATAAAATTGTTTGTATCATATATATATATATATGATTTCACAAGCAGCCGGTAACATTCCTGGCTATTAAATCGTCAGCCGAAATATATTCTATGAACTTGTTTTATATAACGAATATTTCAATCATTTTTAACAGTATAAAATAAATATTATTCAAATTATTAAGTGTTATTCAATTAAACTATTATTCATGTATTAATGTCGATAATTTGACTCAAATATGTTTGAACGTGTAAAAACAATAAGTTTTTTAAACTTTTTTTGTACACAAATATTACTCCTCGTAGCGACGTTTTATGTCTCTATTTAATTAAGGCACGCGTATTCAAATTGTAGAAAATTACTTATTAATTAAAACATAAATAACAAAGACAAAAGTGAAAATTGAAAAAAAATACTGAAAACAGATTTTATTGACTGGCTCCAAAAGTTACATCGATAATCTACATACATCGATAAATCGAATGATGGGATACAACAAAAACTAATAATAACGAAGTAATTGTAATAACCTATTGAATATATTAGAAAAAAAGAAGGTAAGAAAAGTTTAGTTATTTTTTGTGAAATAATGGGTTTGAGTGATAACCGACCTGTTTGAAAATAGGAAATTAGTCATGAACAACAGACAGATATTCAGAATGATATTGAAGGCGAGAGGAACTCATTCGTTCCTCACACGTTTGTTCAGTAGACGCTTTGAGAATCCATGGTGGTTACTAACTCGGCAACTTACTTCATTATTTTTACATATATTGTAGACTGTGGTGTATGATTACAAATGTGATGTGCATTCCTACCATGTGCTGTCACTATTGACACCCTCGGTTATATATATATGAAATCTATTCTGTGATCTGTGTGTGTTTGATAGTCATTTAAATTATTTTTACAGAGTGAAAGATGTATGTATTATTTACATGTTGTAAGTTTATTAATATAACTAAATATAATATAGTAAACTGTATAATAACAGATTTAATATTTAATCATGTTTGCATAGCCAGATGGTAAGAAATCGTTACTTACATACATGTTACTTATTGTGAAATTACGGAAGGTCACCCGAGACGGAGTCAGAACATTAGCAAACAGGAAATTAGTCGTGAACACCAAGAGACAGATATTCAGAATTATTCTGTAGCCGAAATAGTTTGAAGTATTCTCAAACAACTATAATTAAAACATTAAACATATTTATGGAAATAGGCAGATTTCGATGTGCTTGTGTTTTTTCAGTTGAAATCATATCCTACATATAAATTATATTTTTGATTAAATTTTATGTACTGGTTGTGATTGTTCAATTCTCTAAATGGTAGTTGTAGAAGGTTCTCATAAACTTTCTATAAGAAGAGATAATCTCATATTTTTATGTTAAATTTTTAACTTTTCCACAATGGCTTCTTTGTACCACAGAAAATGAATGCAGTCTGGCTTTACCAGAAATACTGTAATAAATTTAGATGTTTAGTTAATCGAATGCTGCTCCTGAATATTCCATGCAAAAAAATCTGTAATGTGTTTATTAATGGTTGGTTTGGTTGATAATGGCATATGAGATTCTGCAGTTTTACAAGTTTTCATGTCTAATGTTACTATGTCAGATTAATTAAAAGAGAAAGAAGCCAAAGCGAATGGTATGCTTGTGTTAAAAACACAGTATAACATTGAGATGTCATGTCATATTATGCTAATCGATAACCATCAACTCTGGCGTTTGTCAGCCCAAGATGCTTGTGTGACAAAGTTATAACTAGAGTCAGGTTAGGATACTCACTTTTGACTCGTGTTCTTCTAATAGCTCATGGAATATATATCCTTATTTTATGTTACTGGCTTCTTAACTCATTAATTATGTTTTTTCTTCTGAAAATTTTTTGATTCTCTAATAATTAAATTTTTTTTATAATACAACTGAATTGATTTCCACTAGTACTTTAAAAACATGCAATAATCCTTGTTTAATTTAGCATCATAGTCTATATACATAGCATATAGTTTTTTTTCTTTTGCAAAAGAAAGGTTTTCTTTTGCAAAAAATTGTATCATTTTAGGTAATAAAAAACCTTGACCTCTACTGTATATTTTTGGGAGATTTAGAAATTCAGTTATACCATAAAACTCTGGTTTTCATGTGGTGTTAGTTATAAATATAGATAATTTGTATAGCAAATCATTTCCATACATAACCGATGCATTTTAGTGCTTTAAAACCCACTTTTATACATAACATATCTTAAATTATCTTTAACAATATAGTTAGATCCATGCTCTTGACTTCATCAAATGTTACGTTTCAGTAATATCTCATTTAACATGCTTATTTTAAGTCACACTTTTGTAGTAGGATATTAATATATCTTTATTTATTTTTTTTTTGCAGAGTATGGATGCACAAACTAACGATTCAGTTTTTGAAGAAAATCCATTATCCTTGCCCATTAAAAAAGAAGACATGCACGAAACAGGGCAACAAGAATATTTGTTTGTACATCTTGCCAAGACTGATGATGAACTGACAATTTTTAAACAAGTAACCTATTTTCTTCTTTATTTTGGTTTAAGTTACAAACATAAAAGCTAGTTATTGTAAGAATTTTTAATTTTTCTGTTCGTGAAGATGTTTTTATTTACTGTTTATAGCCCACATATTATTGAGCATTCATGTCTGACACGAGATATTTTCATTTATAGTGTAAAAAATTATTTATTAGTTGGAGTATAAGGGGTTAAAAAATAGCTTTGTTTAAGAAATTTCATCTTAAGATTTTATGGTAGATAAATTTTGTTCAACAATACGTAACAAATAAAATACAGTGAGCAGATGCCGCATGCCTTAAACAAAGGTGACTAACATATTCATTTTATACACACATTTAACATTGTTTATATAAATGTTTTAAAAGAGTACAAAGCTATCCTTGCCTTTATGAAGCATTTTCAGTTACAAGAAACTTTGTTATAGGTTTCAATAATCCTTATTCTATGTAACTGCAATTTTGTTTCCAAACAAGGTTGATGTGTTTCTTTATATTTGCACCAGCAACTGTTTCTTTTACCAAACAATTTTGATTGTGCTTAAGCGCAAACATTTTTCTATTGTTCTATTAATTTACTGCCAATGCTTACAATATTTCCCTTTTCTGGCATTATCATGGGTGATTATATACTGAAAGGTTCCAGATGAATGTTATTATAGATGTACTCACTCGGATGAATTATTTCTATGAAAATCTATTTATTTTATCATTGTAAGAAAATAGATATTTTTTTAATAGCTGTTAATTATATAACAATAATAAATTATTATTATTACTTTATGTTTTGCTGCAGAGTATGGATGCACAAACTGATAGTTCATTTTTTGATGAAGATCCATTATCTTCCAGTATTAAACAAGAAATCAAGCATGAAACAGAGCGAACAGAACATTTGATTGCTCCTGTTGCTATGACAGATGATAAACTTTCAACATCTAGACAAGTAAGATATTTTCATTTCCTTTTTATGGTTTACCTAATATTTAGAATTCTTGTTTAACACTAGATATTTTGATTAAAAGCTTAAAAAAGTGATGCCAAACTGTATGTGAAATGATAAAACAGTATGTGTAGGATTGTATAATTGACAAGTCACCCGTCACTCTTGAAAACTCGTGGCTTTTCATAAAGAATAAACATTCTTTATGGTTTATACTTCCTTCTCATCACACAACAAACCTACTGAAATGCAACTGATATATTCTTGCAAGTAAATTTATAATATATTCTCAGAAACCAGTTTTATAAAGAACATTGTTGTCCTCAGAGAAAATACTTCATTGTGTCTCTTATGGTACTGTAAATGTGGCACAGCCATAACAAATTCTGTAACATAACAAACTGTTTACCACCTCCCAACAGACAGCATGTTATATTATTGCTGTTAAAACATCCATAAAACATAGAAATAATAAACGCAAGAAATATTTTACTTCGTAATACCATTCCTATTGGTCTTTGTTAACAGCCATGAGGCTACTCTTCCAAGATCTGTACATCATGTATAGTTTTTAGTGTGGTATTAATGAGAATTCTGAGGGTTCCTTGGGATTTTTAATGTGGTTTTATGCCATTTCTCTAAGGTTTTTCAGTACTCATTGATTAGAATCTTTTTTTCATGTGTTTTAAATTACAATCGTAATTATAATAAAATGATTATACAATAGTAATAATAGTACTGCATGATATAAATCTGAAAATTAGTAGAATATATTGAAATGCCAATATTTTTTAACCAAAAAATTGCCTTTTTGAAGCCATGGAGGGCATCAGCTTTCTCTAAACAATTTCTTAGTTTTTTCACAGATAATTTTAGAAAACTTCTGTTTTAGGTATATGAACCAGGAGTATTGTCCATGTCCTTGACGAAATTTTTCATTAATCCTAGTTTGATATGTAACAAAGGTAGATACACATTTTTAGGCCATGGGCTTAGGCTGTTCATTTCTAATAAAATGTTTTTTTTATGTCCCTACTATCCCGTTCACACAATAAATATCAGTAGTTTGTGTAACCAAGCTGCAGACCAAGAATAAATGTAATCACTTTCAAATCACCACAAATACTCCATTTAGAAACTGCATATTGATGCTTTTCCAATATAGATTTAAAGTTTTCATAAGTTTCTTTCATAGTAGCAGAATGGGCCACAGGTACTGATGGGAATTTATTGCCATTATGCAGAAGCACAGCTTTTAAACTAACTTTACAGGAATCTATGAACAAACGCCATTCTGTTGGGTTATGTTCATTACAGAGTGTCTGCATAAGAGAAGAAATGTCATTACCAAACACTAAGGCATTTTCTTCAGACAAATAGACTTTAAATTAAGAATGATGATTACGATAAATGCTACATATCTTTGTATTCTTTTGAAGAAGATACCATCCTTTTAGCCGGGAAGCAAGCATTCCAGACTGTTTTTTGGATACTTTAAATCTTTTATGAGTTCGTTAAAATTTTCTTGAGTCAGTAAATGAGGCTCAGATGAAATGCTTGTTCATAAGTTGTATCACCCGAATATGTTTATTTTTCTTTCTTACTTCCACCAGACTCTGAGCTCCCTTCATCTAATGTCACATGTTCTGGAGGCTTTAGTATGGTCAGTTCTTCGCAGTGTGTATCTGGTCTCATTGTGGATTGTGAGTTAGATTACACCACTGTATGTTTTGATGTAATCCCTTTATTGTTTGTTAAGCAGAAATAACAGTCAAAAGAATGATTTTTGGGTTCCCTTCAAATCATAGGGATAGCAATGGCATGTGGCATGTGGCATTTTTCCACACAGTGAGAAGCCTAGAACATGACAAACAACAGATATATGGGACCCAGGCCCGTTTGGTCCTGACTTTACACCAAAAATAAAGTTCATTATACTTTTTTAATAATGAAGTAAGGTTTTGCATTTGGGACTAGAGCATTACTTCACCACATACATAAAAAAAGAAGTTAAAATGATTTATAAAAACTCTAGGCATTTTGTAATTAACGACTAATTAAAAGAAATAAAGTTGTAAATATGTAATACAAAATAATTCAAACACAGAAAGCTGTCACAATGATTTGTTTACTGGTTCACTATTATCTCACAACTAGCATTGTTCTGATGAATGTATTCTGCACTAGGTAACATTTGTACATGTCTATACATGTCTGAATCTACACAACAATAGCAGCACTACTCTTTGAATTGGCTCATTTGGTTCCATCACATTTATAATTCGCTAGGATTTTTTAGTTGACAATGGACAAAAAACATTTTAAATATTTAAATAAATAAAAATAACAAGGAAGCTGAAGATAATGGAGAAATTATGAATACATATTTGAAAACAGGATAAAGAACTGCATTAAGTACACCTATTGGTACTCGTGAGACAAAAATCATGTTGACCAGTGATATAGGCAACTTTACACGAGATATTAGGCACTTGAAATCTGCAAAATCAATCTGAAGATAAAAGTGTCCCGTGATGAGCTTCCTTAAGAAATTTAGAACTGAAGTTGTATTCCGTTACTTTCTTCTGTGAGCTAATCATATTTTTTTGTAAATTTATCTGTCAAACCTTTTTTTTTTTTCGGGAGAGTGTCCTTATACTCTAAGGGGGCCTTCCCGCCCACCGGCTATAATTCCGGCACGGCAGGCCGGCCCCCCCTGTCAGATCTTTCATTAGTTTTATTGCTTGCCTGCCTCCAATCCCCAGGTAGGTAGCCAAGTCCAGCAAAGCTGTCCCCAGTCCCGCTCCAAGGCCCGGATCTCGGTCTTTTAGTATGCCACCCTCAAACCCCGTAGCCGGGGAGCCCGCCCCGGCTATGCTGTTACGGACCCCGACCATGAGGCCGGGTCTCGGTCTTGATATTTACAACACACACTAAATCAGAAACAAGAAGACGCTTCACTCATTTGAATTCAACCAACAATAAAAGTCATCTAATACCTCTCCAGAAGAAAAAACAGAAGGCTCCTAATAGTCTCTAGCCTGGCTTCCTCATCTTTTTTTCTTAAGACCAGACGTGCGAAGTCCTCAAATTTCCTTCAGTTGTCAGACGAATCTTTTTTCATGTGTATTAAATTATAATCTGTAATTATAATAAAATGATTATTCAATAGAAATATGACTATTGCATGATATAAATCTGAAAATTAGTAGAATATATTGAAATGCTACTATTTTTTAGCAAAGAATCAGCTTTCTCAAAACAAGGTTAATTTCTTAGAGTTTTTTTTCACAGAGAATTCATATTTAAATGGTAGTATAAATTAAATTTGTGCTTAAATAGTTAGCAGTTAAGCTAACTTTTGCACGGATTTGTTAAGACTACATCACATAGTAGTCGATACGTCTTCATTGAGTACTTATGGTCTACCACTTTACTCATATTTCTTTACTGATCCAATCTCCCCAAAGTCTTCGATTAGTGTTCTTACGCCATATCGATTAGGAACCAGTATACCTGGAAATCTAATAAAATACTAATCTTTCACTGTCTGCATATACTCATTATGCTTATGAAGATGTATTAAATGAGAAATATTCACTGTTCAGTGTGCACATGGAACGACAGCCTCAATCATTTAAATACAATGAACAAACAGTGACAAGAAAGAGTCGTATCTTCTTTAGTTGACACATATTCTTGTCACAACATCCTGATCGGGTCATGGAAGCTAACTGCATTCAATACAGAATTATTGTAGAAAACATTACTCATATTAACACAGAATAAAATCCGTCAACCTATAATCATGTTTATGTAGGTGTGTAGATACTTTTAGAATACACTGGATTATGAACTTCCTGTTAGAGCTCGCGCTTTAGAATGGTATATTTTCAAGTTCGATGGTAGCAATGAATTTAATTTAAAGAATGTGATAACTTCTGAATATTTTGTCTATAAAGATGCTAATCATGTTACTAAAAATTTTACACTAAAATAGCTGTGAAAAAATGCGTGAGTGCTTTGTGTGAGTTGTAAGGGTGAAAAAAATTCTCTCTCTTTCTTTAAAACTTGACCATAAAACGCAATCAACGTAGTGATTGATTTGCCCTGTTAACCAATTTTAGAGATCTTAACAATGAAATTTATATAATTTATTTATAAAGAGATCCTTTCATCATTACTCGAAATTTGATCAATATTGACTGTTGAAGAAAAATAAGTAATTTCATGATCAACTAATTTTTTCTAAATGATGTGCTATTGAATTTGGATCTCAGGTGTTAATTATATGCTAAGATGCTATTGTACTGTTTTATCACATTGTCTGGCCAAAATAGTGCAAGAGGTTTTCCCAAACCTTGACGCAATGAACTGTAGCTTTGATACTACAACAAATTCACAATTAACTCGAAGTGATGTTCACTTTTTTTTTGTTTTTAGTCACTTGACTGGTCTGATGTAGCTCTCCAAGTTTCCCTATCTAGTGCTAGTCGTTTCATTTCAGAATACCCTCTACATCCTACATCCCTAACAATTTGTTTTACATATTCCAAACGTGGCCTGCCTACACAATTTTTCCCTTCTACCTGTCCTTCCAAAATTAAAGCGACTATTCCAGGGTGCCTTAGTATGTGGCCTATAAGTCTGTCTCTTCTTTTAACTATATTTTTCCAAATGCTTCTTTCTTCATCTATATTCCGCAACACCTCTTTGTTTGTCACTTTATCCACCCATTTGATTTTTAACATTCTCCTATAGCACCCCATTTCAAAAGCTTCTAATCTTTTTTTCTCAGATACTCTGATCATCAAAGTTTCACTTCCATATAAAGCAACACTCCAGATGTATACTATAAAAAATCTTTTCCTGTAATTTATATCAATTTTTAATGTAAACAAATTATATTTCTGACTGAAGGCTCGTTTTGCCTGTGCTATTTAGCATTTTATGTCGCTCCTGCTTCGTCAATCTTTGTAATTCTACTTTCCAAATAACAAAATTCTTCTACCTCCGTAATCTTTTCTCCCCCTATTTTCACATTCAGTGGTCCATCTTCGTTATTTCTACTACATTTCATTTCTTTCGTTTTGTTCTTGTTTATTTTCATGCGGTAGTTCTTGCATAGGACTTCATCCGTGCCGTTCATTGTTTCTTCTAAAAACCTTTTTATTCTGAGCTAGAATTACTATATCATCAACAAATCATAGCATCTTTATATTTTCACCTTGTACTGTTACTCCGGATCTAAATTGTTCTTTAACATCATTAATTGCTAGTTTTATGTAAAGATTAAAAAGTAACAGGGGTAGGGAACATCCTTGTCGGACTCCCTTTCTTATTAAAGCTTATTTCTTATGTTTTTCCATTATGATTGTTGCTGTTTGGTTCCTGTAAATGTTAGCAATCATTCTTCTATCTGTATTTGAACCCTAATTTTTTAAAATGCTGAACATTTTATTCCAGTCTACGTTACGAATGTCTTTTCTAGGTCTATAAACGCCAAGTATGTTGGTTTGTTTTTCTTTAATCTTCCTTCTACTATTAATCTGAAGCCTAAAATTGCTTCCCTTGTCCCTATACTTCCTGAAACCAAATTGGTCTTCTCCTAACACTTCCTCCACTCTCCTCTCAATTCTTCTGTATAGAATTCTAGTTAAGATTTTTGATGCATGACTAGTTAAACTAATTGTTCTGTATTCTTCACATTTTCACATTTATCTGCCTCTGCTTTCTTTGGTATCATTACTATAACACTTTTTTGAAGTCTGACGGAAATTTTTCATAAATATTACACACCAGTGTGTATAATCTATCAATCACTTCCTCACCTGCACTGCGCAGTAATTCTACAGGTATTCCACCTATTCCAGTAGCCTTTGTGCCATTCAAATCTTTTAATGCTTTCTTAAATTCAGATCTCAGTATTGTTTCTCCCCTTTCATCCTCTTCTTCCTCTATAACACCATTTTCCTCTGTATAACTCTTCGGTATATTCCACTCACTTATCGACTTTACCTTTCGTATTATAAATCTGTGTACCATCTTTGTTTAACACATTATTGGATTTTAATTTATGTACCCCAAAATTTTCCTTAACTTTCCGGTATGCAAGGTTTTCTACCAGTTCTCTTTATTCTGCCTAAGTTTGCTTCTGCTGATTTAAGAATTTCCTTTTTAACATTCTCCCATTCTTCTTCTACACATTTTCTACCTTATCTTTTTTACTCAGACCTCTTGCGATGTCCTCCTCAAAAATCTTCTTTACCTCCTCTTCCTCAAGCTTCTCTAAATTCCACCGATTCATCTGACACCTTATCTTCAGGTTTTTAAACCCCAATCTACATTTCATTACCACCAATTTATGGTCGCTATCAATGTCTGTTCCAGGGCAAGTTTTGCAGTCAACGAGTTGATTTCTAAATCTTTGCTTAACCATGATATAATCTATCTGATACCTTGCAGTATCGCCTGGCTTTTTCCAGGTGTATATTCTTCTATTATGATTTTTAAATTGAGTGTTGGCAATTACTAAATTATACTTCGTGCAAAACTCTATAAGTCGGTCCCCTCTTTCATTCCTTTTGCCCAGCCCGTATTCACCCACTATATTTCCTTCCTTGCCTTTTCCAATGCTTGCATTCCAATCTCTAACTATTATTAAATTTTCATCTCCTTTTACGTGTTTAATTGCTTCATCAATCTCTTCGTATACACACTCTACCTCATCATCATCATGGGCACTTGTAGGCATATAGACGATAACAATCGTTGTCGGTTTAGGTTTTGATTTTATCCTTATTACAATGATTCTATCGCTATGCGTCTTGAAATACTCCACTCTCCTCCCTATCTTCTTGTTCATCACGAAACTTACTCCTGCCTGCCCATTATTTGACGCTGAGTTAATTACTCTAAAGTCACCTGCCCAAAAGTCGCCTTCCTCTTCCCACCGAACCTCACTAATATCCACCTTTATCCTATCGATTTCCCTTTTTAAATTTTCTACCCTACCAACCTTTTTTAAGCTTCTAACATTCCACGCTCCGACTCGTAGAATGTTATTTTTTACTTTTCTGGTGACCCCTTCCTTAGTAGTTCACACCCGGAGATCTGAACGCGGGACTATTTTACCAAGGAAGGCGCCTCCATTATTGTTAAGTGAAAATGCAGAGAGCCACATTTTCTTGAAAAAAAAAACAGCTGTAGTTTTCCATTGCTTTCAGCTGCGCAGTACTCAGAGTAAGTTACTCTTACAGTAAGTTACAGTACTGAGTGATGTTGATATCGCCGTTTAAGTCACTGTGACTCACGCCCCTAACAACTACTGAAAGAACTGCTGCCCTCTTTCAGGAATCATTCCTTAGTCTGGCTCTCAACAGATACCTCTTCGATATGGTTGCACCTTCGGTCCAGGTACTCTGTATCCCTGAGCACTCAAGCCTCCTCACAAACGGCAAGGTCTCATGATTCATAGAGGAGGCATCAGATGTTACGTTTCAGTAATATTTCATTTAACATGATTATTTTAAGTCACACTTGTAGTAGGATATTATTATGTCTTTTTTCTTTTTTTGCAGAGTATGGATGCACAAACTAACGATTCAGTTTTCGAAGAAAATCCATTATCCTTGCCCATTAAAAAAGAAGACATGCATGAAACAGGGCAACAAGAATATTTGTTTGTACATCTTGCCAAGATTGATGATGAACTGACAATTTTTAAACAAGTAACCTTTTTTTTCTTTATTTTGGTTTAAGTTACCAACATAAAAGCAAGTTATTGTAAGAATTTTTAATTTTTCTGTTCGTGAAGATGTTTTTATTTACTGTTTATAGCCCACATATTATTGAGCATTCATGTCTGACACGAGATGTATTCATTTATATTGTAAAAAACATTTATTAGTGGAGTATAAGGGGTTAAATAGCTTTGTTTAACAAATTGCATCTAACATTTTATGGTAGATAAAAATTTTGTACAACAATACGTAACAAATAAAATACAGTGACCAGATGCCTCATGCCTTAAACAAAGGTGACTAACATATTCATTTTATACCGACATTTAACATTGTTTATATAAATGTTTTAAAAGAGTACAAAGCTATCCTTGCCTTTATGAAGCATTTTCAGTTACAAGAAACTTTGTTATAGGTTTCAATAATCCTTATTCTATGTAACTGCAAGTTTGTTTCCAAACAAGGTTGATGTGTTTCTTTATATTTGCACCAGCAACCTGTTTCTTTTACCAAACAATTTTGATTGTGCTTAAGCGCAAACATATTTCTATTGATCTATTAATTTTCTGCCAATGCTTACAATATATCCCTTTTCTGGAACTATCATGTGTGATTATATATTGAAAGGTTCCAGTTGAATATTATTATAGAAGTACTCACATGGATGAGTTATTTCTATGAAAATCTATTTATTTTATCATTGTAAGAAAAGTAGATATATTTTTAGTATTTGTTAATTATATAAAGATGATAAATTATTATTATTACTTTATGTTTTGTTGCAGAGTATGGATGCACAAATTGATAGTTCATTTTTTGATGAAGATCCATTATCTTCCAGTATTAAGAAAGAAATCAAGTATGAAACAGAGCGAACAGAACATTTGATTGCTCCTGTTGCTATGACAGAAGATAAACTTTCAACATCTAAACAAGTAAGATATTTTCATTTCCTTTTTATGGTTTACCTAATATTTTGCATTCTTGTTTAACACTAGATATTTTGATTAAAAGCTTAAAAAAGTGATACCAAACTGTATGTGAAATGATAAAAAGTATGTGTAGGATTGTATGATTGACAAGTCCCAAGTCACTCCTGAAAACTCGTTGTTTTTGATAAAGAATAAACATTCTGTGTGAGGTTTTATATAAGGCTTCTTGTTTCTTTCTTCATAGTGCCAAATTAATTGTTCCTCATCACACAACAAACCTACTGAAATGCAGTTGATATATAATTGTAAGTAAATTTATAATCTATTCACAGAAACCAGTTTTATAAAGAACATTGTTGTCCTCAGAGAAACTACTTCATTGTGTCTCTTATGGTACTGTAAATGTGGACAGCCATAACAAATTCTGTAACATAACAAACTGTTTACCACCTCCCAACAGACAGCATGTTATATTATTGCTGTTAAAACATCCATAAAACATAGAAATAATAAACGCAAGAAATATTTTACTTCGTAATACCATTCCTATTGGTCTTTGTTAACAGCCATGAGGCTACTCTTCCAAGATCTGTACATCATGTATAGTTTTTAGTGTGGTATTAATGAGAATTCTGAGGGTTCCTTGGGATTTTTAATGTGGTTTTATGCCATTTCTCTAAGGTTTTTCAGTACTCATTGATTAGAATCTTTTTTTCATGTGTTTTAAATTACAATCGGTAATTATAATAAAATGAATATACAATAGTAATAATAGTACTGCATGATATAAATCTATCTCTTTTTCCTGTTTAGCCTCCGGTAACTACCGTTTTAGATAATTTTTCAGAGGATGAATGAGGATGATATATATGAGGTTAAATGAAGTGTAGTCTTGTACATTCTCAGTTCGACCATTCCTGAGATGTGTGGTTAATTGAAATCCAACCACCAAAGAACATCGGTATCCACGATCTAGTATTCAAATCCATGTAAAAATATCTGGCTTTACTAGGACTTGAACGCTGCAACTCTCGACTTTCAAATCAGCTGATTTGGGAAGACGCGTTAACCACTAGACCAAACCCGGTGGGTTATGATATAAATCTGAAAATTAGTAGAATATATTGAAATGCCACTATTTTTTAACCAAAAAAATTGCTTTTTTGAAGCCATGGAGGGTATCAGCTTTCTCTAAACAATTTCTTTGTTTTTTTCACAGATAATTTTAGAAAACTTCTGTTTTAAGTATATGAACCAGGAGTATTGTCCATGGCCTTGACAAAAGTTTTCATTAATCCTAGTTTGATATGTAACAAAGGTAGATACACATTTTTAGGCCATGGGTTTAGGCTGTTCATTTCTAATAAAATGTTTTTTTTCTGTCTGTTTTTTTTTCTGTCTGTTCAGTTTCTTTTTCTGTCTTTTGTCAGTGGTTGAAATTTGCCAACTTCTTTCAGTATTTTTACATATATTGTGGACTGTGATGTATGATTATGAACACCCCAAGTCAGGCATTACCAGAAAAAGTGTAATAAATTTAGATGTTTAGTTAATTGTATGCTTCTCATGAAATTTTAATCCAAAAAATCAGTAATGTGTTAATTAATGGTGCATAAGCGCTTATGAGAGGCTGCAGTTTTACAAGGTTTCATATCATGTGTTAGTATGTCGGATTAATTAAAAGGGAAAGAAGCTTGTCAATTAAAGTAGCCAAGACAAATAGTATGCTTGTATTAAAAACACAGTATAAAATTGAAATGCCATGTCATATTATGCTAATCGATATGTATCAACTCTGACATTTGTCGGTCAAGATACTTGTGTGACAGAGTTATAACTAGGGTCAGGTTAGTACACTCACTTTTGACTCGCGTTCTTCTAATAGCTCATGCAATATATCCTTATTTTATATTACTGGCATCTTAACTCTTTTTTTATCTTTTTACATCTGAAAATTTTTTGATTCTGTAAAAATTAAATTTTTGCCTCATTCCTTAAACAAAGGTGACTAACATATTCATTTTATACCCACATTTAACATTGTTTATATAAATGTTTTAAAAGAGTACAAAGCTATCCTTGCCTTTATGAAGCATTTTCAGTTACAAGAAACTTTGTTATAGGTTTCAATAATCCTTATTCTATGTAACTGCAAGTTTGTTTCCAAACAAGGTTGATGTGTTTCTTTATATTTGCACCAGCAACCTGTTTCTTTTACCAAACAATTTTGATTGTGCGTAAGCGCAAACATATTTCTATTGATCTATTAATTTTCTGCCAATGCTTACAATATATCCCTTTTCTGGAACTATCATGTGTGATTATTTATTGAAAGGTTCCAGTTGAATATTATTATAGAAGTACTCACATGGATGAGTTATTTCTATGAAAATCTATTTATTTTATCATTGTAAGAAAAGTAGATATATTTTTAGTATTTGTTAATTATATAAAGATGATAAATTATTATTATTACTTTATGTTTTGTTGCAGAGTATGGATGCACAAATTGATAGTTCATTTTTTGATGAAGATCCATTATCTTCCAGTATTAAGAAAGAAATCAAGTATGAAACAGAGCGAACAGAACATTTGATTGCTCCTGTTGCTATGACAGAAGATAAACTTTCAACATCTAAACAAGTAAGATATTTTCATTTCCTTTTTATGGTTTACCTAATATTTTGCATTCTTGTTTAACACTAGATAATTTGATTAAAAGCTTAAAAAAGTGATACCAAACTGTATGTGAAATGATAAAAAAGTACGTGTAGGATTGTAGGATTGACAAGTCACAAGTCACTCCTGAAAACTCGTGGATTTTGATAAAGAATAAACATTCCGAGCGAGGTTTTATATAATGTTTCTTGTTTCTTTCTTTATAGTGGCAAAATATACTGTTCCTCATCACACAACAAACCTACTGAAATGCAGCTGATATATTCTTGAAAGTAAATTTATAATATTTTCACAGAAACCAGTATTATAAAAGAATATTGTTGTCCTCGGAGAAAACTACTTCATTGTGTCTCTTATGGTACTGTAAATGTGGCACAGCCATAACAAATTCTGTAACATAACGATTTGTTTACCTCTCAACAGATAGCATGTTGCATTATTGCTGTTAAAACATCCATAAAACATAGAAATGAATAAACATAAGAAATGTTGTACTTCGTAATACCATTCTTATTGCTCTTTGTTCATCATGTACATCATGTATAGGTTTTAGTGTGGTATTTATGAGTTTTCTGAGGGTTCCTTGGGATTTTTAATGTGGTTTTATGCCATTTCTCTGGGGTTTTTCAGTACTCATTGATAAGAATCTTTTTTTCATGTGTATTAAATTGTAATCTGTAATTATTATAAAATGATTATTCAATGTAATATGACTATTGCATGATATAAATCTGAAAATTAGTAGAATATATTGATAAGTCACTATTTTTTAGCAAAAAAAACTTGCCTTTTTGAAGCCATGGATGTCATCGGCGTTCTCAAAACAAGTTTAATTTCTTAGAGTTTCTTTTCACAGAGAATTTAATTCATATTTAAATGGTAGTATAAATTAAATTTGTGCTTAAATAGTTGGCAGCTTTAAACATCCACTAGGAACTGTTGAAACCATTCCCAGTATTGAATTCTCTTTGCACAGTCTCTGGCCAATAACTTTTGAATCGCTTTATATGGGACAAGACTGAGCGTATTACAAATTGCCTTGTTGCAGTTGTTTTTCTGTTAAACTAACTTTTGTATGGATTTGTTAAGACTACATCACATAGTAGTCGATACGTCTTCATAAGTACTGATGGTCTACCACTTCACTCATATGTCTTTACTGATCCAATCTTATTTTTCATTTCATTCAATTCTTCCATAGGATGAAAATCTAATAAAAATTATAAACCGATCTTATTACTCTTTTCTGTGTTTGATTTTTTAAGAACAAATGTAATGACCAATATCTTAATCTGGGGATGAGTTTGGAAAATATCAACACTTATTGCCAGGTTTCTATTTTCAGTTAATATTAACAGAACTATACTACAGTAATTTTTTTTTAAATTTGTTTTTTTTTTATTTGGCATTATGAAATTGCCTGTTGACTGATCAATAGTTTGATTGTGTTATATTTTGTCTTCTGTATTTTAACTGCTTATACTAAAGAAATGTATTTTTGCTACTTTGAAACAAACATATTGTGCTTGCTTAAATATGAACATAAGATATTTAATATTAGAGTATATGTTGTCAATTTGTAGTTGAACTTATTAAAAATAACAAAGTTTTCCGATAGATTTTTAACTTAACAGTTAAGTTTTTTTTTTAGGATCTTGTTGAAGAAGTTATCGATGATGTAGAGGAAAGAATTACTGAAAGTAGTTTACAGACATCAAAATATGTGGTTTGCAATAAATTAAAATATAAGTGCATATGTGATAATGTCATCGATGATCTCAACAGTTTTTCTTTTAAAGAAAAGTGCTTGCAAATTACAGAAAAACCAGTTAAAGAAAGGAATGTCATATCTTCTCATCTTCCTATTCACACACGTGTTTCTTGTCAGGAGTCTTTCACTCAGAGATCTAATTTAGAGTCACACTTATCTATTCATGTTGTCAAAAAAAAACCTAACCGGTAATTTTTCTAAAAAAAACATTTATTCGACGCAGTAATTTAAAAACACATATCTCTACTAATACAAATGAGAAAAAATTTACTTGTAATTTTTGTAAAAAAAACTTTTAATCAAAGCAGTAGTTTAAAAACACATCTTTCTATTCATACTGGTGAGAAGAAATTCACTTGTAATTTTTGTAAAAATACATTTAATCATAGCAGTAGTTTAAAAAGACATCTCTCTATTCATACTGGTGTGAAGAAGTTCACTTGTAATTTTTGTAAAAAAACATTTAATCGTAGCAGTAGTTTAAAAAGACATCTCTCTATTCATACTGGTGAGAAGAAATTCACTTGTAATTTTTGTAAGAAATCATTTAGTCCAAAGCATCATTTAAAAAGACATCTCTCTATTCATACTGGTGAAAAAAATTCACTTGTAATTTTTGAAAGAAATCATTTAGTCAAAAGAGTAGTTTAAAAACTCATTTCACTATTCATACTGGTGAAAAAAATTTACTTGTAATTTTTGTAAAAAAACTTTTAATCATAGTAGTGTTTAAAAGCACATCTCTCTATTCATACTGGTGAGAAGAAAGTCACTTGTAATTTTTGTAAGAAATCATTTAGTCAAAAGAGTAATTTAAAAACTTATCTCGCTATTCATACTGGTGAAAAAAATTCACTTGTAGTTTTTGTAAAAATACTTTTAATCGTAACTGTAGTTTAAAAATACATCATCTATTCATACTGTTGAAAAAAAATTCACCTGTAATTTTTGTAATAAAATGTTTATCAACGCTTTAGTTTAAAAACATCTCTCTGTTCATACTTGTGAGAAAAATTTCACTTGTAATTTTTGTAAAAAAACATTTAATCTAAACAGTAACTTAAAAAGACATCTTTCTATTCATAATGGTTAGAAGAAATCCACTTGTAATTTTTGTAGAAAACTTTTAATCATAGCGGTAATTTAAAAGCACATTTCTCTCTATTCATATGGGTGAGAAGAAATTCACTTGCAATTTTTGTAAGAAATCATTTAGTCTAAAGAATAATTTAAAAACTCACCTCACTATTCACACTAGTGAAAGAAAATTCACTTGTAATTTTTGTTAAAAATCTTTTAATCAAAACTGTAGTTTAAAAACACATCTATCTATTCATACTGGTGAGAAGAAATTCATTTGTAATTTTTGTAAGAAATCATTTAGTCAAAAGGGTAATTTAAAAACTCATCTCTTTATTCATACTGGTGAAAAGAAATTCACCTGTAATTTTTGTAATTAAATATGTATTCAACTCATTAGTTTAAAAAACATCTCTCTGTTCATACTGGTGAGAAAAATTTCGCTTGTATATTTTTGTAAAAAAATTTCTAATCAAAGCTGTAATTTAAATACACATCTCTCTGTTCATAATGGTGAGAAGAAATTCACTTGTAACTTTTGTGAGAAAACATTTTGTCACAGGGATAATTTAAAAAGACATCTGTCTATTCGTACAGGTTAGAAAATTTCGTTCTGTGGCCTATATTTCGTAATATGTGGCCTATAAGTCTGTCTTTTCTTTTAACTATATTTTTCCAAATGCTTCTTTCTTCATCTATTTGCCACAACACCTCTTTATTTGTCATTTTATCCACCCGTCTGATTTTTAACAATGTCCTATAGCACCGCATTTCAAAAGGTTCTAATCTTTTATTCTCATATACTCCGATCGCCCAAGTTTCGCTTTCATATAAAGCTATGCTCCAAAAATATACTTTCAAAAACTTTTTGCTGACGTTTAAATTAATTTTTGAGGTAAGCAAATTATATTTCTGATTGTAAGCTCGTATCGTTTGTGGTATTCGGCATTTTATATCGCTCTTGCTTTGTCCATCTTTAGTAATTCTACTTCCCAAAAAACAAAATTCTTCTACCTCCATAATCTTTTCTTTTCCTATTTTTATACTCGGTTGTTCATCAACGGGTGATGTACGGGTAGTTCTACTACATTTCATTACTTTTGTTTTGTTCCTGTTTATTTTCATACGGTAGCTTTTGCGTAGGACTTTATCCATGCCGTTCATTGTTTCCTCTAAATCTTTTTTACTGTCAGTTAGAATTACTGTATCATCAGCAAATCATAGCATCTTTATCTTTTCACTTTGCACTGTTACTCCGCATCTAAACTGTTCTTTTAACATCATTAGCTGATAGTTCTACGTAAAGATTGAAAAATAACGGGGGTAGGGAACATCCTTGTCGAACTCTCTTTTTTATTACCGCTTCTTTTTTATGCTCTTCATTTATTACTGTTGCAGTTTGGTTTCTGTAAATGTTAGCTATCTCTATAATTGAACCCTAAATTTTTTAAAACGCCGAACATTTATTCCGGTCAAAGTTATCAAATGCATTCTCTAAGACTATAAATTCTATGTATCTTGGTTTGTTTTTCTTTAATCTTCTTTCTATTTTTAATCTTACTAAAATCGCTTCCCATTTTTCCTATACTCTTCCTAAAGCCAAATTTGTCTTCAGGAAAAGACCGATTTGGTTTCCTGATGACCAAATGCGTCTTGGTTTTCAAAACCAATTTAGTTTTGTAATATTGATATTGTGGATATTCAAGACTGAAGAATGAATCTCTTAAGCGGGTGTTACGCGCAGCGAAGATATGTGTATTTCTGTTTAAGTGCAGAATTGTGATTATTATTTTTAACAAAGATTGTTCAGTCATCACTGTAAATGTACCGGTAAGATATTTTCTTTTTTATTTTCCAAATATTGATCGCAAAGATGACCGTGTAGTAATTTCTTTTGGCAGACTGTTTTTACGGGCGATATTTTATTACCACTGGCATACGTACAACGTAATTTAATTTTATTCATATCCTTAAGAGGTCCTACATGTTCATGTAAATGCATTCTGTATGTACTATCGGATCAAGGTATTTGATCTCAGTACAATCTGTTTCCTAAAGCTATGTCATCTCTAAATCGGCGCTGTCTTTATTTTTATTGTAATTTCTGTGCTTGTTTTTATATAAATTAGAGTAAGATTACTGTAATGCTGTCGTTTCATTTCGACTAATAACGATACAATATTAAATAATCGGATCAAATTGATAAATTGATCTTTTTAAATCCTATAAAATATCCTGATAATCTATCTTTATGTAAGAATTTTCATTTCTTATTAATAAATATTTCTTCTAAACTGTTTTTTGCAATTCATGTTTATATGGTTTTTTTATCGATACAAGAGCTCTAAAAGTGTAAAGTGTAATTCACCGATAGAGAAACAAAGAAAAAAGTAGCTACATAATTGTAAGATAGCTTACAAATCTTTCTAATCAATAATATTTCTCAATATCATATTTTTTTAAATCTACTTTACGTTTTATTACTGGTTATATTTTATAATGGTAATACCATTTACCTGCCAACATCAAAAGTTTTCAAAATTCCGATAATTTCCGTTCGGTAAATCGAGACTGATTTACTTTGATATCGAATTTTACGTACCGTAATATCAAAAGACCAGTCTATGTTTCCCGTTTCCTTTTTATGCTCCACACTTGTTTCTTGTTTCCTTTCATCGGAAAATTTTCTTTACCTAACTTTCTCTTTTACTTTTACGTGTACTAAAATAATCTTCGATAAAAATTCTTCGCTGTTTTAGAACTGCCGTAAAAATATTTCTTTTACTTTTTGGAACTTTTATGCGAGTTTCTTTTCGCATATATGTGAATATAAATAAATATACGCTTCAGGTTTTACATTCATCGCATCTTTAATCTGTTGTATTTTTTAATTGAAATAGACAAAAAAAGTCGAAATGAGATCAAAGATTATTTATAAAAAATCTGATACGGATACCACATGACTTCCTTAGACGCCTATTAATTTATGTATACGCATTTTATGCCGCACTTCATTTACACTTTTTCATTTGAAAATAAGATACGATTTTCGAATTCTATAATAAAGTTGACGGTTACATAATTGCATCGGGGTAGGCACCACATCGCATCAGATTATTTCCGTATTTTCACATTATTTGTCCGTAACAGCATTTTTATATTAGTTCATATATTAATTTTGTTTTACGACGCTCAAGTAGGTGTGTGGTGAGTACATAAAATTAAAAAAGTACATAAACCCGTAATTAAGTAAAAGTACATAAAATTTTATTTCACTAATAACTTCTGATTTTTTTCATATTTTTTGTTTTTGTTTTATTCTTATTATCGGATTATTAATTATTGTAAAAGTTGTTTTTTTACAATCGGAGGTTAATAATTGTTAATAAATCGTAATTTAATCGATGTGACATCCTCTTGTAAGATCTAAATATTTCATTAATTAAAATTTTATTTCGCTATAACTCTGAAACCGAAGAAAATAAGTACCGCGTATGATATATCGTTGAAAAGCTCCCGATGAGGGCTTATTACTGCAGTTAGAAAAAGTTCAAAATACAATTTTATGGAATTTTGGGCTTTTTTGACATTTTTGGTCCGGTCGATTATAATCAAAAGGGGAGGTGCACGACTAGATAGTACAACACTCCTAAATCCAAAATTTCAACATCCTACGGCTAATCGTTTTTGAGTTATGGGAGACACAGACGTCACGCCGAAACTAGTCAAAATGCATCAGGGATGGTAAATAATGATTCCTTTACTTCGTACAAGGAAGTAAAAATGAAATTGTGATTATCCTTTTTAGATAATCGAAATTAAAATTAATTAGTTTAAAAATAATGGAAGTTACAATGTTACTTTTCATTAGGACTGACATTCAAGCGCTTTTTCATTCCGTTACTCTTTTGGAAAAAAAATTGCTTTGATATTACAAAGGCTGAATTTATTGTCACTAATTTGAAAGAACAACTTACTATCGACAGTTATTATTGCAAAATGTTGATTTCCTTCTGTTATAAGGAAAGGAATCGTTCCTGTTCTTTCACAAAAACGTAATTCATCTGTACGATAAAGTCCTTAATAGTTCTCAAAGACGTGGGACGTCATTCAGAAATCGATTCAGAAGTTTTTGACACATTAACCTTACAGCCCTGATCTCGCACCATTAGGTTTTTTTTTTGTTCGGTTCTCTTGAAAAGTTTTTACATAGCACCAAATTCGGCAATAACCATCGAGTCAAAAATTGCGGTATAAGAACGGGTTAGATACCGAGTTGAATAATCCTTTACTACTGCGATTATAAAGTTCACGAAAAGATGGCTACATTTAGCGGGGATTATGTCGGTAAATAGTTTTAATTTCATTATTGAATAAATAATAATTTTTCTACTGTCGTATATCTCTTTAATTTCCGATCGATCTTCGATTATAACCCGAATAGAAAATGTAATTAACTTTTTTAATCGAATATTATATAAAATTTATTCTCTCTTCCTCTCCTCTCTCGCATAGTCCTAACCCAAAATTTTGCTGACAAAATTTATTATTATGATTAATTTTCTCTTGTTCTAAGACTTTTTTTTTGGACGTGTTGGTTTCAAGTACATTTTTACGATAGTTTTTATCTCTGTTATTTTATGAGCGGAGGGGTTTATGTTACGTTTTATCTATATAATATTTATTTTTTAAAATACTGCAGATGTTCAACATTTTTGGTAGATTATATCTGGAATAATTTTTTAAGATAAAATATTTTCAAAAAGACGTATGTATGATATGATTATAGACGGTCGATTTTATAACCCTATAAAATAGAATATCCGTCTGTTTGCATATTTGTAAAAATCTTATTCGTATATCAGAAACTCCTGATCCGATCTCGATAATTATTTTATTTATATATTTTAATTAAATATATTTAAAATTTTTACATATAAAATGTAATGAAGATAAATTATAATTTAGGAATACAGGAATTTCCATTTAGGAGCATAGATTTTATAAATGTACACGTATCGTGTACATTTATAAACGTCAAATAACTGGAGTTCACTAGAAATCCATTCGAATCAAATTACACTTTTTTTTTTAATTTTTTGTTTCAAAGCAAGTTATTTTTATTTACAATCTGAACCGCAAATAAATTTGATTATAATAAACAAAAGCCGTGCAAAGAGAGGTCTCCATTGAATCCTATTAAGAATTGTAAATACAATACAATTGTAAAAAATACACGTACGCTTATGTATACATATCTTTTATAGTTCATTAAAGTATATAATAAAGATAAATAGTTAAATACACCGATTAGTCCGAGAAATTGATTAAGTCCGTAACGTAAAAAGGAAAAAAAGAAATACCAAGAAGTATACCCCAGTTACACAAGGAATCACAAAAAAAACAAACGAAACAAAGAAATATCAGAAAAAAGAGAAAAAAATTTGACGTGGACCCTCTCATGACTTCCTTGTACACCTATTAAATTTACATATACACATTTTAAAAAAAAATGAAAAGTACATAAAATGTTATTTCATTAATAAATTCTGATATTTGTTTTTATTGTTATTATTGAATAATTATTTACCGTAAAAGTTTTTTTACAGTCAGAAGTTAATAATTATTAATAAATCGATATATTTACATTAAAAGAAAGAAAAAAAAATTAAAAAAAAGGAGATGAAGTCTGCCTTCCTCTTGTAACATCCCAATAATTCATCGATGAACATTTTGTTTGGCTATAACTCTGGAACCGGTGAAAATAAGTACCGCTTATGATATATCGCTGAAAAGGTTTCACTGAGACCTGCAGTTTTGGGGATTTTGTGCGATTCAGTCGATCGCAATCAAAAGGGACGTTGCACAACTAGATGTTACAACAATCCTAAATTAAAAATTTCAACATCCTATAGCTAACCTTTTGAGATATGCGAGGTACATACGTAAGCAGTCCCAGGAAGGGGGAAGCCAGGGATGGAGGTTTAGTCGGTACTGCGCAGGTATACATACGCCCTTTGTTACAACTGGCCGACATTGCTTAGGCGCCCGTAAACGGGGTCCTCCACCTCTTTAAAAAAAAAAAAAAGGGTACATACGTTTGCACAGACGTCACGCCGAAACTAGTCAAAATGGATTCGCGGATGGTCAAAATGCATATTTCTATTGAGATCTGATAACCGAAAATTTTTCGCGATCCTTTACTTCGTACAAGGAAATAAAAAAAATAATAAATGATGAAAACAAAATGAAACGGCGAAACAAAACGAGATATTTTGACAAAGTATAATGATCTAGTGTAGTAGATTAATCCAAATTTCGAAGAATCTTACAACTCCAATAAATGCAGTCGTTTTAAATGTCGAATTTTGTCGCTATTACTCGAACTGCGAATTAGCTCGTATGATGTTCAGTCTCATTTTGTGCTTGTTAATGAATCGTTTTATTTCCTCTCGAACGCTCCGAACTCTCAGATAACCGTGTATCTTAGAGTTTCTTGTAAACCACGGAGCCTCTGTTATAATTCTCAGTAACTTATTCCGATATCGCTGAACGATGTCAACGTTACTCTCACTTGTAGTACTTCACAGCAGGATTTTACCATTCCAAATTGGATTTAGGATTGTTGTACACAACTGTTTGTTCGATAATGATAATTGCCACCCCCTGCCTAGCAATCGGTACATTTCTCTGAACTAATCCAGTAATACAAACCGGAATAGTGCTCACATACGCCAAATACGATATTCTGACATGCACACACACACACACACACACACACACACACACACACACACACACACACACACACACACACACACATATATATATATATATATATATATATATATATATATATATATATATATATATATATATAATTCCTAGCGATTTAGTTGTTTTTGACAAAATTTTGATTACGTTAAATTATTTTTGAAAATCATATTATGTAGTATTTTTGTTTATTGTACTCTAAACTGTACCTACATTTTTCCAATTGATATTGAATTTAAACAAGTGAAATTCTGTTTGGAATTTTTTAAATTTTTTCAAATCCGTGTAAAAATATGGACCACTAGACCTAGGTGGGTTTAACTGTACATCTAATTATCATGTAACACACGCGCGCGCGCAGAGAGATAGAGACACACACATACACACAGTTATTTCTTAACGATAAATATTTTTTTTTAAAACAAACTTTATTTTATTATACGTATAAAAAAATTATTTCAATATAAATATTCTTCCAGAATTATATTATATTAGCCGATGTTAAGTGTAAATGCTAACAGTGATTTTTTAATTAAAACTGAATAAAATAACATACGTAACAAAGACTTCAACCAGGAATACATACCACTAATAATGCTTACATATGCTACATACTGAATCCTAACATGCGTGTGTGTGTGTGTGTGTGTGTGTGCGAGCGCGTGTATGTAAAATTTTACATAAAAGGATATTGATAACATTTTAAAAATTACTTCTGCAGGAATATTGATAGTTATGCCCCAAAAGGGTTTGTATCTTATTTTTGATATATTTACGTACAAACTTTTTTTAAATTGTTAAACAATGGGTTTCTTTTAAAACGAAATTGCTCTAAAAACTAGAAAATATTTGTAATTTGTAAAAATTTTCAACATTAGTAAAAATTTTGCGCTCACAAAATATTACTTAGTTTTATCATTTTAATTTACGTTCGTTCGCATTTTTACCTTTATTAATCCTCGCAGAACACCTATTCCAATTCTTCAGTAAAATTTTATGAGCCGCAATGGATTTCTTTTTACAAATATTGAAAATTACTTTGATTATATTACAGTTACTGAAAAATTATTTCCTACTTTTTAGAGAAATTTTTTTAAATTTATTTATTTTTACTTTTTGGTCTCCCGCCTTCGCTTGTTCGTTCAAATGCTATCGATTCGTTCACATCGGTTTATAATTTTTTCTCATTCTTTCTTACTCTAGTAGCGGGCGCGTAATAAATAAAATAATAACTCAACTTTCGCCCGCTAAAAATCAACTCGTCAAATCTCGCCCGTTTTGCCTTTTCGCTTTCATTCGCTCGCTTTTCATGCTATTTCTCCAACCGTATTTTACGGTGTGTTGCAGTTTTTTTTTTGTTTTGTACTCTAGTTTCATCTTTTTGTTCCGATGAGAATCTACACTACACGAAGAAAAATGATTTTGTTATGGTAACAGAATTCATTTACTTACGACAACAAATCGGTTTGTCGTCGTAACAAAATCAGATAACTTACAGTAAAAAATCAGTAATGATAGTTAATAGTAACAAATCCATTTTCTAATCGTAACAAAATCGTTTCGCTGCCACAACACACCCTTAGTTACCGAAACATATGATTTGTTACCCGTAAGTAAACAAATAAATATGTTTTTACAAATGTTCGACGTGTTTGTTTTAGAACGATATTAAATACGGTATATTATATTATCATTCATGCCAAACGTGTATGATTTTTTTTAATAGTTCTCTTATGTTCGAAATCCTGTTTAGATGACACACGTGAAATGCAAAACACGTGTTTTGCATACGCGTGAAATTTCAGCTTGATTGGATAACGGGAAGTTTATCAGATTTCAGTTACTAAATTTCATCTAAACAGGATTTCGAACATAAGAAAACTATTAAAAAAAATAACTGTAATTGAGCGTTATTTCTACGCTCATTTCGTACGGGTAAAAATGTACTTTGCACGATTCATAGCGTTATCCGACAAACACCGCAAGAAAATGACCAATTTTCTTTAATCTAAACGCTGAAATTGCATACAGAATTACAGTTCTTCTCTCTGGAATATGTATATATACGTTGTTTCTACATGAGCATAAAGCAAGCGACTTTATTTGAAAACTGAAGGTGTTTGAATCTAAAGGGCAAGTCTAAAGGAATGTACGCCGAACATTCAAAGGTATATTTACCGATAATCCAAATAGTATCGCAAAAGATAGAGAGAGACCTTTTTTTTGTAGAAAATTTAATTTCACAAACTGTAAATGGTGTCAGAATTCGATCGATCAACGGTTTGACCGTAGTAAATTTAAATATAGGAAAGGAACATAATCCGGTTGTTACCGCAAGCAATTGAAACGATGGAATATTTCGTTACGGTAATAGTCGTAAATTCTTTTCGGTTATAAAACCTATGTTAGTACAAAATTTCACCTCGATCGGCCGTGTAGATTTTGCGTGAAAGAATAACAGCCTCATAAAAATTATTATATATTTACACAGATTGTATCACAAAGTTTTCCCGGGCCCTTTCATAACCTTTTCTACTCGTGAAAATAATCTACTCGTTTAAATTTCATTTAAACATTCGTCCTAAAATACTTCGTTTGCGATTTACGGCTAATGAAAGAGACGTGAAAAAGTTTTCTTTGTTTGATTCAACTTACTCTATACCATTTTGTTTAGAATTAAATCCTCTACAAGTTTTGTTTAAAAGTTATTTAACAAAGTTATTGTACCTCTAACATTAAAAACAGGGGGGGTTTTACCCCGATTTATTAATTTCACACTAGATTTCTACTACTACTGCAGATACGGTTCTAGGATATATTTTTTTCGATTTTTCCGGTCAAAAACAAAACGATTCACTAATTTTGTCCCTTAATTAATGTTTTAAAAATTTCAGTGACATTATTTCACCGGGATAGCTGAAATCCGACGTAACTCGCAAACGAAGCATTTTAGGACAAATTTTTATTATGAATTTTCTCCATTATCTTCGCGAGTAGGTTGTGAAAGTCCCGGAAGAAATTCGTGATACACTGTGTATATATAATAAATATACATTACCGGGAAGATAAAATTTTAATTGAAATTCAATGAGATTCAATTGAATCAATTCTTTTTTCTACAACTGATGAATGATTCACCGTACAAGTTTACAAAGGAATGTAAAAATGGAAATTTTTAGTATAAGCAAAACACCTCACTGATATTCGAATCCGGGACCTCCAGATGAACGCCGAGACGCTACCACACCGCCACGGTGATCGGAAGAGTGGTAACCTTAATATAATTTATTAAATCAGTATATTTTTAAAATCTGAGTTCGATTTCTAAACGGTTTTATAATTAAATTTTTTTAATATTAATCTATTTTCTTTTTTAAATAAACCTTTATTTAGTTTATTAACTTTTGATAATAAATAAAAATATTTATGTATAAAATTAAATTTTTATTTATGTTTAACTGTTTATTTTAACATTTATTTTATTATTTTAGTTGTTTTAAATAGATTTTTAATGTGTATGTGAGGGTCTGCGTACGTGTTACGTAATTGATAATAAAAAAACTGTAAACAACAACCGTAACATTAATCTATGTTGTACGAGTTAAGAAGACGTGTATACACCGAAGATCACCGATTGTACGCGGAGATGGACGAACATGTATACAACCTAACTCACTCGATCCAGTCGCTTAGCGTTACGGGCGATAAACGAAATTAAAATTTACGTTTCATCAATGTGTGTTGTTTTATTTAAACAAAATTAACGTCTTTATTTTGACATCATGGTATGTGCTTTTTAATATAGACTTAATAATGTAAATATACTTAATATAGAATGTAGTGTATTACCATTTTTATTATATTTTAAAAAATAGTATTGAATAACTTGTTTCAATCCTGCTTGTAGTGTGTGTTTGTGTGTAGGCGCGCGGGCGCGCGTCCTAATCCTTTATTGCTTTTATATTAATCCTTTATAATCATCAAATTATTGTTGATTTTTGTTTGATTATTGTTGATTTTATTTGCATTTTTGTGCGTGTTTGCGTGCGCGCGCGCACATCTATGTATGTGTATGTATTTAATTTATTCTTTTAACTGATTGTTAAACGAATGGATTTTGACTTTTTTTGTCATAAGTCAAGCCGATCTTAACACACTAGTTATGATATATTTTTCAGTCTACCGGTTGTGAATTATAAAAAATAAAAATTATTTTTTTCTTATCACACTTTGGAGGTACTGAACCGACTTTAAAAAAAATTCGGTTTTTCTATATAACGTAGACGCACGTAAATAAATGATTTACCATAATTAAATAATAAAATAAAAATGAAAAAAATTTTCCAGAACATTACCAATATAACTATGAATATAATTTAACCGTACTTAACCTACGCTCGCTTCGCTCGCTAACTTTGACTAGCGAAGGTTAAGTTTGGTTATGCTTTTAAATTTATTTATTATATATATATATATATATATTTATTCGTTTATCTCATAACCGAACACGGATATTGCCCTTTTTGTTATCTTCGACTGCTCATTCACGTTATCTACGAACTTTCGGGCAAATTGTGTCTCTTCTTTCGTCTTCGTGTTGTCCTCCAATATAACGTATTGCAATCTGGGAAAAATTGAGGTTGGGGGAATAATTGCTCAGAATTACCAAATGATATATAATATAACTAATGTAATTTCACAACTTACATAGAAACAAATTTCCCCGTTAGACCGAGTTACTTTTTACACTTTAAATATTATTCATTTATTTAATTCTACCGCTCACCTGTGACGTCACAAC
This sequence comes from Lycorma delicatula, assembly GCF_047948215.1. NCBI lineage: Eukaryota > Metazoa > Arthropoda > Insecta > Hemiptera > Fulgoridae > Lycorma > Lycorma delicatula. The sequence continues at coordinate 65,353,202 of NC_134466.1, forward strand.
ATAGGAGTAAATTAGAGCAATTTTTGTGGTGGGCATGCGATTTAAAAAAAAGTTTTTTTGCAAATATTGTTATTTTTTAATTATTAACAAATGCGCCTAAGTAAAATATGACCTTAATTAGGCGAAATCTCGAGACTGAGGGTGACCTTGCTTCACAGCCTCATCTCTTTGAACTTTTAAGTTGAAAATTTAATGGCATGTGCCTCATACGAAGAAGTAATCAGACCAAGTTTGGTCTAAATCGGTCCAATAGTTCTGGAGATATAAGGTGATTTATATGCAAACACCGAACACATGTTTATACGAATATTAACAACAGGACAATTTCCATTCGGTTTTTTGGGTTCCTTAGGCGTCAAAACGTCAAGATCCGGTGAAAACCGCATATGCCGAAATCGGACCGATTTCAATACTTTCTAGAGCTGTAGCGCTATCGAGACGGGAAAGTTAAAGGTAATTTAGTAACTCTTCTTTGCGTTTGTACTGTTAGACATTGTGTGACGTATAATAAATCAACTATTCTAATTAAAAAGGTGCACTAATAAATTTATTTATAGGAAAATTGCTAATTTTAATTTAACTATCTCTGGATCCTGTATATTTTATGTCCACATTTAATAATAAATTTGATAATTATATAAGTTACGGTCTCGCCACTGATTTTGATGAAATTTGGAATATAACTTATGTAAAAGAAAGTTATTCGTTACTATTAAAATTATTAGTGGGAAACGCCTTCCATCGAGTTACGTCCCTTGCAAGTTACGCAGCACCCTTACCGAAATTTCGAAATATTACAAGTGTAAATAAACTTTATTTTGGGACTGAATAAATCGGTTTCGATGAAATTAAATTCACTTAAGGTTAAATTAATTTAGGTTTAGTTTACGACGTGGGTTTTGGTAAATGTGCAATATACATTATTTGCGGAATAAAACGCTTGGTTTAAATGAAATTTAATCGAGTATAGTTAGTTTAGAACAAGGTTAATGTTAGGTTTACGAGTAAGCCGGTTGAAATTTTCCGTAGTTTATCCGATTAATTCACATTTCAAGATTTCTGTTCGACTCGACTTTAAGCAAATCTAACCTTATTCCTTAACTAAATTTATATGAAACAAAATTTTAGTCGACAATTATTGTATGTTACTGTGAAAGCTCGATATCTGACAAATATGGATTTTCTCCGGTACATATTGGCTCACACCAAATACATCTGTGAAATATCAAAATATTTACTTATTCAGACCTTCCCCAGAATATGTGACAACACAGATAAGTTCTGGGGTAGAGGGTCGAAACGATAACTAAAAATTAAAAAAAAGTCACTCGATACCAACGCTTACGGTAAATAGATTACAAGAAATGCTCGTAAAAAAGGAAGTTTAAATTTTCGCCATATGTAACCTACGTTTGCTAATCTCGTCTAATTAACGTTAAATTTACAAATTAAATATGTTATTCTCCCACACTGGAGGCGATTAATCAAATTCACCGCATTTATAAACAATCTAATCAAATTTTCAGAATTTTATAAATGAAAAGGTCCAGTCGCTATCAGCGTACCCTGAATGCGGTGAGTCAAATTAATCGCCTCCAGTGTTTGAGAATAACATGTATAATTTGTATATTCGATTTAAAATACAAATTTATTCCGATAATACTGTTACAAATAAATACACGAAGTTCCATTCTCTGGAATACTTAAAGTTACATTTTTTTATCCTCCGGGAACACCTTTAGGTATTGCTTCAGAGGATGAGATGAAAGACAATTTTTGTATAGCGTGTGAAAATACCATGTCTGACCGGGATTCGAACCCGAGTCCTCCGGATGAAAGGTCGAGACGCTACCACTCGCGCCAAAAGCTCCATTGCCGCAGTTAATTCTATCCTAAACGGCATTTGTATGTGTGTGTGTGTCCCCTTAGCTTAGCACGGGAATGTACTGTTCACTAGTTGAAACTCCTGATTCGTTAGTACATGTCTACTGGTGATTAAGATGTATACTTGTTATATTATTATTTATCGATATACCTTATTAATATACGTTATATTTAAAACTATTTAAAACGACCTTTGGGGAATATTTAATACCTTTTAACCGCATCTGAATTTCGGTAAGAAAATCGTAAATATCTCGAAATCGGTTGGTCCTAGCGCTCTGAAAGATTTTTTCGAACCCCCCAGGAAGTAAATCTATCCGCTCCCAGCGGTACCCATCGGATGATAATATTTTCAAGCGCCCCCGGGGCGCCGTTCGGAAATCGGTGAGGGGGTGTGATGAGTTTCCACCGTAGTATTTCGGCAACCGCTCGTCCGATTTTCACGATTCAAACGGCGTACGTATCGTCAGCCGGTTGAACGCTAACTGTTAAACGTATCGGATACACTGTTGTTCCACTGTATCTTAGTTATACGGAAATTAAATAGTTTACCCTGTGTTCAGATTGCAGTCGGTAAAACGTACCTATACGATGTTTCGCTAAATACGCTCAAACATGTGCTCTAGCGCAGCTGTAACGTATAAACTTATGAAGATAAAATGTAGAAAATAAAAAATATATTAAAAACACTTTTTAAAAACCTCCTTAAATTAAACACACTTAACGGTAAAAAAAAATTAGGACTGTATCTAAGAATGGATTTGACAACAAATACTTTTGTTGTTACTGTATTAGAGGAAAATTCCGATTCGTTAGTATCTTTCTAGAGTTAAATTTTTAATTTAACTTTCGTTATATCGGTTTTCATCATTCAAAAAAAATATTTTCGCACAAGAGGTAATCGATTTTGGACACCTAATAATCCCATTCCGAGACGCCGCCCGCCAGAGCAACCCGTCCGGGGGGGTCTAGCTGCGAAGGGCGTGCCTACGGCAGGTCTCTACAGCCAGTAATACAAAAATGTAGCCTAATCTAAGTACAATTAATCTAAGGTTTGTCGCATCGAGTCTAGTTCATATTATTACTCGTTACGTGTAAGGTGAAGGTTCATTCATCAACAGGAGCACAAAACCGTGAAAATTTGAATGTATTTTAATTTTATTCATTCTATATTAATTTTATTCGATGTAATTTAGAAAACATAACAGTAGTGTCCTGAATACTGGTAATCCATTTCTTCACCTCTTTATGAAGACATTTTCAACAGTTATACGCTTTATACTATCGTCTAACGTGATATAAATTTTAGGTCCTAAATAGATAAATGATTTCGAAACTGTTCTTTAAATACAGCCGGGATTTGTGAATCTTCTGCATCCGTACTTCTTGTATTATACGCATTATTTTATGACTTTTACAACTATTGAAAAATACTCTTAATAATTTTTATACGTATAGATTCTTCGGGTAAAACATTCAGTTTTTTGGAAACATCAAGAGATAGGTTGAAACTGCTTTTGAATTCCATTATTGTAATTATTATTTTTTGTGGTATTTCCACAGTTAAGTGAGATTTATAAGCGATTTAATCAGCGCATTATATACATACAACCCGACCATTTTTAATTGCAATAATTGTTTTTAACGTTAACCGAACGAGGTTAGCGAGCAAAGTGAGTGTAATTATTTTTTTTAGGACTTGGTTTTTTAGCAGGATTTCTCGTAATCTATTAGCCTTAGAGATTGGTTTCGGGTAATTTTTTTTTTTAATTTTAATTTCTAGTTATCGTTTCGACCCCCGCCACAGCTTATCTGTGTTTATCGACATATACCGGTGAAGTTCCGAATGTATAATACGAAATAGTAAACATTTAGATCTTTCACCGACGTATTTGTTGTGCGTCTTCATTCACTGAAGAAATGTCGATCGACATTCTCTAATTTCGATCTTTCACGTTTATATGTGTATTACACGCGTATAGTGCAATATAAAGATTTTTTGGTGCGGGTACTGCATAAATTAGGAGGGATTTAATTCGGGTGAAAGGGGTTTCTGACAAAAAAAAAGTTGTTTTATAACTCATATCTTACGTCTTTATATTTCAAATTTTATAAAAATCAGAGACGAGTCCGTAATTACTGTAACTACCGTTACGTTTGTCATGCAATTCTAATCCGGTATGAAAATAAACCCGTTATTTAAGAGCTTAAGAGCTATTCAGTTAAACTGCAATATAGATCTACGAGAATTATTTTAATACATTAAAATACGTTTAGTATTACACAAGTGAAGTGTAGAATAACATTATTTTCAACCGCATTAATGAAAGAAGTTTGTAACATATGTTTCGCAAGCATATATAGTGTTTCGTTCACGTTCCTTTTCTATCTTCAACGGTTTTTGTTTTGCTTCGCCTGACGATATTACCGTACAGATTAAAATTAAAGTACGGAAACGGATTCATATTATGAAACGTGGAATACTAGGAGGTAGAAACAAAGACGGATCTATGTAGTAAGAAATTTTCTATTTACGATGCGTTTGAAATCTTTTGACAGCCATCTTGGATCCGCCATATTGAAACAATTTTTTTTTTTTAAATAGGAAACGATACACGATTTTAATTTAATGTTTTACAGAAAATACAGTGTCGAAAACCATTTCTCTTCAACGCCTCGTTTTTTATTTATGAACAATAAAAGTTGGAAAAACGGAAAAATCGCGATAGAAGTAAAACGAGTTAAAATCCCCCGTTGTAACTTTTTTATTACATATTACCTTCAGAATTACATCCGATAACAAACTGTAAACAGTTCATGTCGGAATTAATGGCCCAAACCCTAATAACAACAGCCTTCTCAATAATTATAATAAAAAATAATAATTTGGAATACTACTAGAAATTAAACGGCTACATAAAGCGAGGTATTATTTACTGAAATTATCACAATATTTAATTTCAAAATTTAGTTAAATGTGTTCAGTTCTAAATTATTTAATACAGCAAACTTTGAAAAAAATTTAACAATTTTGAAATTAAAAAATTTGTTACAGATTTATAAGGTAAATCAGTTGTTATTTTACAACATTACGAATTATTAATTTCTCATTTCGGCTTCTTGTTTCAACATAAAAGTACAGCATATATATATATATATATATATATATATAGTATCCCCATACGGCTTCGTCCCCACTATATGCTAACTTGCTTTTCCCGACGCAGTCAATTTTTCTAATTTTATGTATGTTTTTTAATCAATTTATCGGAAGGCGTGTACTACTCTTCGTATCGAACATACAGTAATACTAACAAGGGCTGTGTTAGTTCAGCCGTCATGTTGTACAACGTCGCATTCCTTACAAAATCACAATTAAAAAAAATGCCGATAACAGTTTTTAGATATTTATCTGAAGGGTATTTGCAAGCCCAGAAATTTCTACTGAATATCTGGTTTTTTTTTGTTGTTATATATATTATAGCACTGTTTAAAATTCGTTATTGTATGCATTATGAATGTAAAATTACAATAAGATTATAGTATTTTGTATTTATTGTATTAAATGGAAAAGCGCGTTTTACCTCGTTTTATTGTTAACACGATTTTTCCTTCATCGCAAATTTGATTGCTTATAACTCGACAACGAAGGAATTAACAGAAAAACGGGTTTCACCACTTTTTTTCTTGTAAAATTTTAAATCGAAATCATCCGTCATACGTCCACCTTCCTATTTTAAAAAAAATAAGTGATTCAACATAGCGGATAAAATTTTAAAACCAACAATAATGCTGATTTTTTAAAAATGTGGAACTCCATTTCTTCCCGTTTCCAAATACTTCTCAGATACACAGCAAAAAGCTGTTCCCGTACTTAAATATCACCCGGTGTGTATAAAAGAACATGTCCTGAATGACTGATTCATCAACGTCCAGCAAAGATACTGAAAAATGGATGAAAATTTGAGTACATGTTCTTGCGCTGTTCCATTTCAATAAAATGGATTTTTTAACATTCCGAATATAAAAGAGTGAAAACGAAGTAACAATGAAACTTAGTATTTTTTTTTTTTTTTTTTTTTTTTTTTTTTTTTTTTTTTTTTTAATTTGTCGGTAACAAATGAAGATATCAACTTGATTTTTGAAATTTCATTTAAAGATTTAAAAACAAGTTTCTACATTTTTTTTGAAAGTCAGCCTTGAAAGTTATAAGAAAAGTAAAAAAAAGAAATATTTGATCAATCCTTGCAAATTTTCCCCGTTTTCGACTATATTAATTGAGATACCTAATCACTAGATTGGGGCTTGCAAATACTCCTTCATATTTTTTTTGTCTTCAGTCATTTGACTGTTTTGATGCAGCTCTCCAAGATTCCCTATCTAGTGCTAGTCGTTTCATTTCAGTATACCCTCTACATCCTACATCCCTAACAATTTGTTTTACATATTCCAAACGTGGACTGCCTACACAATTTTTTCCTTCTACCTGTCCTTCCAATATTAAAGCGACTATTCCAGGATGCCTTAATATGTGGCCTATAAGTCTGTTTCTTCTTTTAACTATATTTTTCCAAACGCTTCTTTCTTCATCTGTTTGTCGCAACACCTCTTCATTTGTCACTTTATCCACCCGTCTGATTTTTAACATTCTCCTATAGCACCGCATTGCAAAAGCTTCTAATCTTTTCTTCTCAGATACTCCGATCGTCCGAGTTTCACTTCCAAACATATACTTTCAAAAATCTTTTCCTGACGTTTAAATTAATTTTTGATGTAAACAAATTATATTTCTTACTGAAGGCTCGTTTTGCTTGTGCTATTCGGCATTTTATATCGCTCCTGCTTCGTCCATCGTTAGTAATTCTACTTTCCAAATAACAAAATTCTTCTACCTCCGTAATCTTTTCTCCTCCTATTTTCACATTCAGCGGTCCATCTTTGTTATTTCTACTACATTTCATTACTTTTGTTTTCTTCTTGTTTATTTTCATGCGATAGTTCCTTCATATATATAGCGAAAATACAGTTTTCGAGATTTCTTAAGGGGTGCGACGGCTTACAGTATATTTGAGAATATTAATAAAATTGTTTGGGTTATTATTACGATTATGTTCCAAAATATGTCTGGTAAAATTAGATCGTTGCTAGTCGGTGTATTCTTTATGACTGCTATGATACAATAGAAGTAAACTATTTTTTAAAATTTTAATCCTCGATTAGATTTTAACCTTAAATATGAACTAAATATAATTCATATGAACATAATAAAAAATTTTGATGAAATTTTTTTTTACTTAAGTAATAGTAAAGTTAAGTTTCAGATTATTATATTGACCGAACTTGGATCGGTGATGACATTGAATTTAATTTCAGTTTAGGTTATAACGTATTTATTATTCAAAATAATAAACTCGCAAAGAGTGACTGGTATATGTTTATTTGTAGATAAAAATATTAAACACGAAATAGTGTAACTAGAGTTAGAAAATGCAACACATCGGGTCGGTCTAGTAGTGAAAGCGTCTTCCCAAATCAGCTGATTTGGAAGCCGAGAGTTCCAGGTTCAAGTCCTAGTAAAGTGACTTATTTTCATATGGATTTGAATACGAGATCGTGGATACCGGTGTTCTTTGGCGGTCGGGTTTTTAATTAACCACACATCTCAGGAACGGTTGAACTGAGACTGTACAAAACTACATTTCATTTACACTCGTACATATCATCTTCTGAATACCTGAACGGTAATTCCCGGAGGACAAACAGGAAAAAAGAAAGAAAGAAAAGAGTTAAAAAATGCGAATTCAGTCGGTATTAATTTTAGAATTAATAACGGGAACCGTAAACTGATTGCCGTTTATCGATCGCCTTTCCAGAACATACGTTCTTGCCTGACTAGCTTAGATGCTTATCTACAAAATATAAAGACGGATGATAACGTAGTTTTAATTGGGGGATACGAATTTGAATATTATTGATAATAATAAGCTAATAAATGAATTTCGTTTCTTAGTATTGTGCAATTATATGAATTTAAATCATGTGTAAACAAATCTATACGATTACAAAACAGTCTCGATGACGTAATGCTGTCGACCAGCTGCATAGACAATATTTTCTTTAATAGCGGTTCCGTTGGAAGAGTGACGTGATCGGGGCGACCGTGAAGACTGCCATCATTGACCATTACTATACTTTTTTTCATACGACACTTATAAACTTTGTAAAAGATAATACAACAACCGATAATATTATCGATAAAATAAATTATGATGAACTTAATCTTTCTTTCTCCTGTTTAGTCTCCGATAACTACCGTTTAGATAATTCTTCAGAGGATGATATGTATGAGTGTAAATGAAGTGTAGTTTTGTACATTCTCAGTTCGACCATTCCTGACCCACCGGGTTGGTCTAGTGGTGAACGCGTCTTCCCAAATCAGCTGATTTGGAAGTCGAGAGTTCCAGCGTTCAAATCCTAGTAAAGCCAGCTATTTTTACACGGATTTGAATACTAGATTGTGGATACCGGTGTTCTTTGGTGGTTGGGTTTCAATTAACCACACATCTCAGGAACGGTGGAACTGAGAATGTACAAGACTACACTTCATTTACACTCATACACATATCATCCTCTGAAGAATTATCTAAACGGTAGTTACCGTTGGCTAAACAGGAAAGAAAGAAAATTACGTTAAATAAAATAGACTAATAATAAATAGATTAAAAAAAATTCTGTTTAATAAAGATTTCTATTTAATATTAAAATAGAAAAAATAAAATAAATAGATCTATCTATCTAATAATATGGCTTCCCATGGGGGACTGAGTGTAAGGCTACTGGTGAAGTGATGCAGAAACCTCGTGCGATCATCGATTGGTAATACACGTATAATGCTCGTAGGGTGCTGTTTTGGGAGGTGCAATGGGATGTTCTTATAATATTTTTGCAAACAATCGTCCGATTTTCAAAATTTGTTACTTAGTAGATTGAAAGCTAACTTTTGCGTTTATCAAATACTTTCGATTTAACAAATAACGGTTATTCGGAAATATTACATCTTCGCAACCGATCTTCCGATTTTCAGAATTCAAGCGGGGTGTTTACTAGTATAGAAAATCATAATGGAACCAAACCAAAAGAAAAAGAACAACGTTTGTCAGCAGTTTCTTTTGGGCAGTCGTGTTTTTTAATTTTTAATATTCATCTCTTGTTTATCTTATAATTTGTTTTTGTAATTTTTTTAGACATAATCTATATAATGTATTACTGTGTCTCGATCAGAATGAAGGTTTATCTATAATAATTAGTTTTATAATGTGAGATTTGCCAGTTCAAATACTACCTGCTGCGAGAATTTAAAATTGTAAACCAAATCGAAAACTCTCCAACTAACTCATAAAGGGTACATTGATGGTGGTAGTTTAAGATCAGGCATGTTCCTTTACTAAAAATAGTTCTTTGTGTACCGTTGACTATCAAATTAGGCTAATTTTAACGTCTAAATTTTACCGTGATCGCTTGCTTGTTTATATTTTTTCTCGAGAACAATTGGTCGGTGTTTTTGTGCCCTCAAGTGTTTCTTTATTAATAAAATATTACTTTTTAAAGGACCTGCCAGAAAATCTTCAATAATATTTTGAGCATTTTGTCAGGGTATCTTAAAATCTAAGAAAGTTTTGTTTGTTACGTTCTGTAACCAAACGGTAGACGGTGACATGATTTTAAACTTTTTTAGTTATTAAAAAAAAGCGTAAGTATCTCTAATATTTCGTACCACGAGTACTAGAAGAGTAGCACGTGACTTTCCCGTTCCCTACTCGTTGAGCCGAATACAGAATCGGACACCATTTTTGTCATTCGATCAACTTTTGAAATAATTTCACCAAAAATTAATGTTTAAATCAGTCGAAGTACGACCGAATGATTTTTTTAAAATGTAACATTTATTACGACATTACAAATAAGTGTAAGATTTGTAAAAAAAAAAAAACTTCATTCGCGAACCAGGTTGTATTTTCGAGGGTTAAAAAACCCCATGAAAACGCTTTCGTGCTTTTAACACAATAGTTCGGTCTTTATTTACTAACTGTTCTATAATGTATATCCAACGAGTTAATTGTTAAACAAATATTTTGTTTAAAGGAGGAGAACGCCGTTCGAAGTGTAAGACCCTTTTTTTTTTCTATAAGATAATTTTTTTTAGATTTCTTTGAGAAGAGGAAATGAGGTAAACGCTAGTTTTAAGTTAAAAAAATTTTGTAAAAAATTAATTTTCTTAATTTATGTCCTTTGAAATGTTCTTTAAATTTATTTTCAAAGTATTATATGAAAAAAGTTTCGGTTCGGTTCAAAATTTCCAAAAAAATATTTGCAATCGCATTTCTTGAAATTATATTTGTACAAATAAAGAAAATCAATTCAAGGTGATAGGCTGAAGTAGAAAAGGATTTATTCTAAGCGATATATTTTTGTTTAAAGAAAGATAAAAATTAGTTTTATTGCACCCAATGAGGTGTGTGTTATTATTATTTATGTTTTTTTTTTTAAGTTCAAACTCACTTTTAGGTTTACTAATGTAGATGTAAATACTGCGTATATCTTTGTGCAGTAAAATTGTAATTTAAATCTACTGTTAAAACATAATTTTGAAAATTATTAAAATTCTGATTTTGTTTAAAAAAATAAAACGTCGATTATTATTATTAATATTTTAATTATTTTAAATGAACTATCAGATTGTAATGACATTTACTATACGTTCCTGTTATCGGGTTACAAATAATAAATATATATATTCGTTAACCTCTTTGATGTAGCGAAGGTTTTTCCTCTATTATTCTCCGTTTAGTAGGTGACACGTCAGGTCGGCACCTCAAAGTTTTTTTGTGTGAAACTTTTCTGCCGTAAGTAATTTTTACACGCGTACGTTGAATGAAATGCAATAAAAAAAGCTTTGTATTTATTTCAAACGCTAAATTCCAAGTCCTTAATGTTATATGAATTTTCTTATAGTTATTTGATTTACTTGATTTAACTTTATGGTTTTGTACTTACTATTATTTCGCCTCTCAAGCGATGATGAAAATAGATTTATATGATGAAAATATATTTTGGGTTACCTTGACCGGGCAGTGGAGTTTATTATTAAAGAACTTTGGATCCGACTAATTTTTGAATTCGGCTGACCGATTTCAGTTATTACTTTTGTATGGAAAAAAATTACGTTACCATTTTTGCGTAATTAGCAGATTATTTTGTTAATTGAGGAATTTAACTGTGCAACAAAGTTTGTTTATATTATATTTTTACGATTTCGCTGATCTTTTAGTACGGTTATCTGAATTCTCACGCGGTGCTAGTTTCTTTCACCGCCGTAATGTAGACATCTACTTGGTCGAATCAAAATCGTAATGCATTTTAAATCCAAGATAGTTCCAAATACTGCGTTAGGTATTAAATAAATACTATGTACTGTACTGGAATTTTTCTATTTTGTTAGTTTTTATATAATGAAGGTAGAATGTGATACGTACTAAATTTATCAAACGCTATTTTTACCGAATTCCCAATAGATTTTAATTTAATAAATAATTCAAAGGATAATTAGCCAAACCTGTTTTATTACAACGAAATTCAGTTGTCATATACCTCGCATAGTTTACGAATTCTGTATGCGATTGTTTTAAATTTTATTTTATTCCAAAACCGTACCGAAAATTAACTACTATTGAGCGAAATTACTTTCATATGTACAGGATGAGAGACTTAAAACCGAACCGACCCGGTTCGAACTGTAATTATTAGTGTCACTTTTAACATTGTTGCTACTACGAACTCCACTACTAATTGTTTATTTTATTACTCTCGTCTAGCGACGGGCATAATCGAATTGAGATATTAGTAGAATAGAATGATATAAATAATCGGACGGCTCATTTGAAATATGAATGTTACTTATTTTTTTCACAAGTACAAACATCGAATAAGATTAATTACTGTTGAATAATATTCTAATGTTTTGACTGTCTACGGCTTATTGGCGCCGCAATAATGTCACCCGAATTATTTTTTGCTGCAAATGCTGCGGTTTCATTTTAATTATCTCATTCTCAATCGGTAGTTAATATTTTGATAACTGTTTTTTGTTAATATATCTTGCGTGTTAATTCGTACAATGTTATTTATTACTGTTTACTAAATTTACTTTTTATTCTTTGGTGATGGTATTTTTACGAAAAGAATTCACGTTCAAATTTTATTTGATTACTAGCATCCCTCGTCGCGGGTTCGCCCGTACTATATGCGTAAAGAACTTCAAACATTTGGAATAGATTTTTAGTAATTACGTGTGGACTGTTGATCTCAAGATTTATCGCTATTCACAATTACTTGTTAAAAGTAAAATGTTAAGATAAAATTCAAATTCCAAATTCTCAGATTCAAATTTTTAATAATCATATCAACATAAGTCTTGCTCAGCTTTGTTTTCCTTCGGACGCCGGTTTGTGATATTAAAAAAAAAATATATTTCTCAGGAGCAGGTAAACCTACATTAATTAAATTTAGAAAATCTAGTTTTTTATTTTACAAAATAAAAATTTTGAAAACTTCACCTTCAAAATGGCGGCCATCATAATTTTTATTCGTCAATATCTTTGTAATTGTTTGATAACATTTTTACTAATTACAAAATTTATTAAGCATTTTATTTTGAACAAAATGACACCTCACTTTTAAAATTCCGTTGACAAACAATCAAGTTGTAGCAGACAACCCGGGGCAGTACGCTTTTGGACCGTAATGGAAGCTGATAATTATTTTTTCTGTTTCTATTACCTCCTTTAAATGTAATAAAAATTAATAACAAATAATGATAGTAAATTAATAAAAATTATCAACTTTTAATATTTTAAAAGCCCTCGTATCCCTTCTAAGTTATATGCTTGGAAATGTAAAAATTTTAAAAACATTTAATCAAAGACAAAATTATATTCGTATAGATAATGTAGTTTTAAATAGTTATTTCATTTAATTCTGCAGTCTAAACATTTTATTTGCCTTGCCTACATAGTCAAAAGACCAAGAGAATAAAAGAAACGAACAGATTTGTTAGTTGTTCATAATATTACTAGCTCACTCGCTATCATCTCTCTCTTTCTAACATGAGTTACAAAACTGTTTTTTAATATACTGGACAGCTGTCGTTATTTGTCTATTAATAATGATTTATGTCTTTGGTTGTCTGCGGTGTCACTTTGTTTTTTAACGGTAATGTATTATACTACTGTAGTCTGCAGTTGCTTCATATCTTTTTTTCTAATGTACTTAAATCAGTTATATTCTTTCTAATAAGTACAATAACATTTCTTAAAAAATATCTTCACTTATTTGAATTATTAAAAAATCAACAATCATTTCTTTTTTTTTTTTAATATTTTTTTAATTTGAATATTTTTATATTTGAATTTATTAAATAAATCCCTTGTACCAGTTTAGTTAGTTACACTTTCTTTTTTATTCCTTTCTTTCCAAAAATAATATGATTCTAAATTATAATTTTCAATTATTATTAAATAATCAGGTGTTTCAGCATCTCTATCACGTACACACACATGTAATAATGCCTATGAAATTACATATAGTCTACTCATTTTTATAAGTACATAAAATTTTATTTCACTAATAACTTTTGATTTTTTTTCCCATATTTTTTTATTATTATTGAATAATTATTTATTGTAAAATTCTTTTTACAATCACGGGTTAATAATTATTAATAAATCAATATATTTAATTAAATAAAAAATAAAAAAAAATGGAAAAAAATGGAAAAGGAGATGTCTGATCGAACCGATATGCCTTCCCGTTATAGATCCAGATATTTCATAAATTGAATTTTCATTTAGGTTCAACTCTAGAACCGATGGAAAAAGTATCACTTGTGATATATCATTGAAAAGCTCTCGATGAACGCTTATTACTGCGGTTAAGAAAAAGTCCAAAATCAAATTTGTTTTGGATTTTGGTTTTTTGGATTCCTTAGATGTCAAAACCTGAAGATCGGCTGAAAACCACATATGCCCGAATCGGACCGATTATAATACTTTCCCTTGTAGAGCTACAGCTCTGCTACAGCACTACGTAGATGGGAAAGTGAAAACGCTAATATTGTGCAATATTAGCGTTTTCACTTTCCCATCTAAGTAGTGCTATAGCAGGAGCGCATGAATATTTCCTACCAAGTTAAAGCAGTGTTTATAATCAATCGTTTCAAAATAGAAAGGAAAAAATTAACATGTAGCGTTGGACTGTTTGTCCCGGTCTCTTTTTACAACTGTAATGCATGTAAAGATAACAAAGCACAAGAGATACCGGTTAGAGCAGCCTTCTATGAGAGCAGTGATGTTTACTAAAAAGTCCGTGTATCGAGCGTAGTAAAAAATCCATTGTCAGCTAAATATTAGTTGAATTTTTTCTGCAGACTCGGCATGCTGATATGTTTGACTCGATGAAGAAGGCCGTAGGAAACATATCATTTCTCGCATTTTTTGGTAAATCTGGCACATGATTTTTTATTGTTCTTGAGGATGGCTCTACTATTTTTAGAAGTAACTGGGATTCATTTCAGGTCATATACAACTTTATGCCCTTATGGAATTTAATCGTACATAAGAACGCATAGTCGTATTTGATGTAAAATATTAAATCAAATATTATGGATGTGTAATAATACATATATGTACTGTCAGAAAAATAAAATAATTTAAAAATATTAATATTGGAAATTTCAATAATCGATATCTTATGAAATAACATGGCATTTACAATCGGTGTTAGTAATATTCATTAAGTTTTTTAGAAAAAATTGAAAACGCACATTTTGAATATTGGTTGAATCTAAAGATTTTTTAAAAAATCTAGTTATCGGTCATTCAGTAAAGTTTAAGTCAAATTTTGTATATATACTGAGCATCAGGAATGCTGAATATAATAATCGATGTGATGTAACATTTTTTACATGAAATTACAGGCAGTGCATGCAAACAACATAGAAACCTGGCTGAAATGTGTTATTAAGCGTGTAAATAATACATCTTGATAGTATGAAACAATTCTGAGGCGGGTATCTTAGACCAGGTGAACAAAAATTCTCTTTCACTATTTACTAATTAGAAAAAAGTTAATAAAGAAAGGTTTTATTATGTCCAATTCACATCGGAAGAAGTGTTGTCTTTCTGTTCTTACGAGTTCATACAGCGTTTAACCGATGAAGTACATATCTTTTATTTTTAATAAAGTTTCATTCTGATTTATAAAGTCAGAACAAATATTAAAAGCTTGAAATTGTTCAGGTCATTTGTATTTAAAGGAAATACCGTGTTTTTTTGTTTAAAAAAAAAATTAAAAATTGCAGGCTTCAAATTACACGAATGCGGTTGCTATTCAGTTTTTCCTTTGGTGGCTTAAACATTCATAAAAATTTTGATCGAGTTATTGCCTAGTTTAACCCTAAATTGCTCAAAAATCAGGATAACACAGATAAAGGCACCGGGGACTGATCAACTTGACTCGGATATTTTCTATCATATGTTGCTATTTTCTATCAGAGCCGCTTGGCAGGCTGTTCTCGGGGTGCCTAAGCTAGGGTTGCTTTTCGACTTGTTGGAAGGTGGCTTTGGTGAGGGTGCTCTTAAAATCAGGAAAGGATCCGAGTGAGATCAGCAGTTATCGACCCGTCAGCCAAGTTGCTTGAAAGGCTGGTTGTGGAACGGCTCTGGAAAGCATCGATATGAACTCGCTTCTTAATCGAGGCCAGTACGGCTTCGTTAAAGGGGTTGGAACCAAGGATCGCATCTTAAATGCTCTTGCCGAAGTGGAAAGCGCCGACTGTAAATATGTTTTGGCAATTTTTACTGACATAGAGGCAGCATTTCCATCCGTATGTTGGAATTCTTTCTTTTTCCTGTTTAGCCTCCGGTAACTACCGTTTTTAGATAATACTTCAGAGGATGAATGAGAATGATATGTATGAGTGTAAATGAAGTGTGGTTTTGTACATTCTCGGTTCGATCATACCTGAGATGTGTGGTTAATTGAAACCCTACCACCAAAGAACACCGGTATGTGTTGGAGTTCAGTCCTCTATGAGTTGGAACGCCGCAATGTTCCCGTAGCCCTGCAGGCCGTAGTGCGTGACTATTTGTATAAGCGTACGGCTCTGTTTAGAGATACATACCTGTATCTCGGCTGTAGAAACGTCCGTCACCAGGGGAAGCCCGCAGGGTTCTGTTCTCGTTCACCTGCTGTGCAACCTGGTATTTGACGGATTTCTGAGACTGACATTCGCAGAAAGGGTCACGGCCCAGGCGACCCTCACATTAAGTATAAAGGCTGTGTGATCAGCCGAGTTAGAGTTCATTAGTACGTAAGTGTCTCTGATGCACAAGCTTAGGAGGATTGCTGGGAAGGATTACGGGCTATCGGGCCGTCATTTGTACACGGTGTACTGAGGTGTCTTCGAAAGTATGGTCTTTTATGCTGCGTCCGTTTGGGCCCATAGGTTGGACAGAAACAGAGCACTTATTCAGAATTTAATTAATAATAATTGTTTATTTAATCGGGTCGGTTACAATCCGACTTCATCTCTTTTTTTAATTTAAATACATTGATTTATAAACAATTATTAACCTCTGATTGTAAAACAATTTTTACAATAAATAATAATTAAATAAAATAAAGAATATGAAAAAATATCCGAATTTATTAATGAAATAAAATTTTATTTACCTTTCATTCTAAAAAATGTGTATATGTAATTTAATAGGCGTACAATTAGTCATGCGGTGTCCACGGTATTTTTTTTTTCTTTTTGTCTTCGTAACTTTGGAGACAATATTGGTGATGGGAGAATCGATCATAGTTTAAAAATATCAAATTCTGGAATTTTTAAAAAAGTTTCTAGTTTATTTAAATGTTTATTAATAATATTACAATAAAAAATCATCATAATTCACCCCCACCCCTTAAAAAGAAACCTTAGATAACTTTTTGTTGTACATTTTTCAGTGAAATTTTCTTATTTCTTCCATTTAACATACTAAATGAAAATAAACCTAATCGTTTTCTTGGAATGTGATTTTAGGGGTAGGAGAGCAGAAAAAGTAATAAAATAAAGATTTTTTTGAATTTTTTAAACTTTTTTCTTGAATCATTATTTTTTCACTATATAGAAATAATTAACCGGTGTCAGGAAAATATTAAAACAGCCTGACACCGGCCAAAAGCCGCAACTTCAAATACATTCTTAAGAACAACAATCAAAATATACCAAGTTTAACTAGGAAACCTCAGGAGTGAAGCGGTTTCCTGTTTCCTTCTTCGTTAAAGCTGAACGAACAGCTTCTGCTATATACCTGCGTTAAACTAAAATTCAGGTGATTATCAGCTCTACAAATGACATCTCTCCGTTCTCACTATGATCGCGGATGTAGTGAACATCATTACTATCAGAAAAAGTATTATCTGAATGACGGTTCTTGTACCTCGTTTGTTTTAAATGTGTTCGATGCCAAAAAATATACTGTAGTAGATAATAAATATATTTAAAATTTAAAACGTTCTGTAATTTACTGTATTTACAACTAAAAGTAATAAAACGCAATAAATCCACGATCGGAAAGGATTTTTCTCGGTTATAAAATTATATTTTCTTTTTTAATATTTATTTTATTTAAATAAGTATTCGGATATAACAAAAAATAGAAAGTAGTTTGTAAAAAAATATTCAAAATCTATTTGTTTATTCCACAATTTCTTTTTTCCTTATAGCTTTACAAAGAGAAAAAATGTAATTATTTTTCATAAAGTTAACGAAGATTCATTCCAGCCTAATAGAATTTAGAGTTATTATTCAAAAGCGATACCGGCAACAATTTATTATGCGTCTAATCTTTGTGATCGTAAATAAAAATTAGATTATGCCGAATAAAATAATCGTAATTAAATAAAAATATATTTATATACATCAGTAATAAGCGTTGTAAATGCAATAGATAGAAATTTAAATTTAAAAAAATGAATTTATAAAATGATACCTTGTAACCGGCCGCTACACTTCACTTTTCTTATTTTAAGGTTGGTATTATAAAAAAGATTTTAACTCAAGACTCGATGACATGAAGATTCAATACCGTCAACCGTTAAAGAGTAACGTTTAGCGTTCTAGAAACTTTTGCGAGAAAGAAAAATTAAAAGAAAAAAATTTTAATTTTAAAGTTTTTTAAACGGTGTTTCCGTACTTTTATTTAACGATAGTTTTCTGCGTTGCTGTTACAATAAGTTCCCGATAATTGTTTTCTTACTTAAATTTATTTTATTTTTAGTCGCCTAGCAAAGGCGTATTCTCTTTTCTTATAACGAGCCAAATTGGTTTTTATTCTAATTTCAATATAAATTTTCATTTGCCGTAGGAATCTGTAACCGGTTTTATTTTCTTTAAAGAATAATTTCCCACCGTCTTGACAAAATTAATTTTATTTTTAATATTTCCAATCGTAGAGATTAATTTGCTTAACGCGATCTCGTTAACGCTAAAATTACGTTTATTTATTTTTATTTTTTTCAGTGTCTGTATTCTTTTGTTTTACGAAAAGTGTAAGCCAGTTGTTTTTTGATTATTATTCTGTCCTTACAATCTTTTTAAAATGAAGATTGTTTGTAGAAAAAAATTTGGTCGATTTCCTTTCTACGTTCACGTATTAATGACCGTTTTAGTAATACCGTTGAAGTCATCTGTGTTTAACTTCCCGACTAAAATTCTGTCGATGCTGAAACAGCATAGCTATAAACAAATAGTATAACGATTTGGGTTTTGGGGCTTTTGTAGATGCTGAAGTTTGTAACCGCCGTTAGATAAAACAAATCAAAATAGAAATTTCTGGAATTGTATGTTCGTAGCGTACCTGTATTTTTATTAATTACTTCAGACAGACTCGACATAAACACTTGGAAAACGACTAAAAATGTTCTTTATGAGGTATTGATAGGATTCAATTTTTGAAAAACAAAGTCGAGGGAGGGCTAGTTTTCGTTATTTTTAATTTTTATATAGCGATTGTAGAAAATTGAGATTTAGTAGAATGAAAGTACGTATTCAAGTTTTAAATCGATCGGTTTAACGGTAGGAATATTCAACATCATTTCTAATCGGTTTTTGCCTTCTACCTCGTAAACGAAAACCAGTTTACCAAAAAACAATTGAAAGTTGCTACAAATAGTCGGTTGATTTTTCGTCTCCATTGGACCAGGGAGAATCAAACGATCCATTTTTTCGAATTATTTATTAATATTGCATCAGATTGAACCAACCGATTGAAAAAAATAATAATATTCCAGTAATAAACTTATTAAATCCCCGTAACATGGGGGCGCTGAGTAAAACTGAAATAGCTAAAATATAATTTTTTTTATACTTTCATTTTTGGAAACTGAAAGTCCAATTGTGTCTAGTATTAATGCGGGCAGAACGGGTACTTTTTAAAAATGTAACCTTAGGGGCTCCGATTTATAAATTTAATTACTTTTTCAACGTTTTTTTATAATTTTTGATAAGATTTTTTGAGATGACGGGCATCAACCCTTTGGTAATTTTTCTCTGTGAGAATGGAAATTTGAAGACTATGAGTATCGCCATGTCTGAGAGGGGTTCGAATCCAGGACCTCCAGATGAAAGGCTGAGACGCTACCTACCACTCCGCCACGGAGATGTGCATTTATCTGTTTTATTTATTCTGAAACTTATTTTATACCGATTTTTTTTTTGTCTTCAGTCATTTGACTGGTTTGATGCAGCTCTCCAAGATTCCCTATCTAGTGCTAGTCGTTTCATTTCAGTATACCCTCTACATCCTACATCCCCAACAATTTGTTTTACATATTCCAAACGTGGTCTGCCTACACATACCGATTATATTCTAGAAAAGGTATAATTTTTATGATAAATAAACGATTTAGTATTCATTAACAAAAATATTACGTTTACTTATATTTTCTAGTCGATTTTTATAATAATTTTATCATATAGCCATATATATTATTTATCCTATTAAATCGTGTAATTTTTTTTTAACCGGGACATAATCGAATCTTAGAAATTAAAAAAAATATCCGCTTTCCAGCACGCCGGAAGGTTGAGGTATATTTCACCGGTGCTAAGTAACGGATAAAAAGATTTCCATTTTAAAGTTAAGACAAATTTCAAATTTACTCGATACGACAATGGTTGCATGTGAAAAAAATATTCATATGTTTTACGTATGACAAACTCCACCTTAAAATTCCAGCAGTATTTTGGTCATTTCTTGCTGTAAGGTTGGTCATATCAAAAATTGTTTCAGACAAAAGTTTTAGGTAATGTTTAAAGGACTAACGACCACTTTAAACAGATTCGATACTGTGCTTATTAAGGGAGGTATGAATTTTTTGTCTTCAGAACCCCATTTTTTTCCAACCCCTGGGCCAATGGTTGGAGATATCAAAAAAGTTTACTTAGATAAGTTTTAGGTCCTTAGCCAAAGCCACCGGGTTGGTCTAGCGGTGAACGCGTCTTCCCAAATCAGCTGATTTGGAAGTCGAGAGTTCCAGCGTTCAAGTCTTAGTAAAGCCAGTTATTTTTACACGGATTTGAATACTAGATCGTGGATACCGGTGTTCTTTGGTGGTTGGGTTTCAATTAACCGCACATCTCAGAAACGGTCGAACTGAGACTGTACAAGACTATACTTCATTTACACTCATACATATCATCCTCTGAAGTATTATCTGTGAACGGTAGTTACCGGAGGCTAAACAGGAAAAAGAAAGAAAAAGGTCCTTATCCAAAGAACAGTAGAAACTTTAAATGTATTCGATGTTTTACTTAATAAGAAAGTCATGGCGATATTTTTGTTTTTTTTTTCGAAAAAGCCCCTCCATTTACTCTCCCGTGATCAGATTTTGTTCATTAACGAACTCGACCGATATTTTGAGTCGTTATATTTTATGTACCAATTTGAAATTGATTGGCGCAAAATTACGGCAATTATCGTGTCCACAAAAAGTGAAATATATATATATATATATATATATATAAACTTTTGGACTAGGTGGTTTTGGTGTCTGGGGGATATGAAACGCGAAGATATGTTGAAATTTTCCTGAAGTAGAATAGTCGATGAACAGATAGACCCGAAGTTGTATTTCACGTCAGACGAGACACGGATTCGTTTATCGTGACACGTCGATTCGCAAAATACAAGGTAACGAGTGGCTAAAATTCCTCACCGAATGTTTGAACGTCCATTTCGCTTAGAAAATCGGTAGATTATGTGCCCGTTTCTGATATTCGTATATCGAGGCCGATATTTTTTTTAACCGGACCGTCAAAACAGAAGTGTACCGTACAATTTTAAAATAATTGTATATTCGGTTAACAGATCGTGAAAAATAGTACGTTTTTATTCAACAAGACGGAGCAACTTGTTACATATCAAACTGTTCAGTTGTAGTCGTTTGTGCTGTTTTTACAGAAGAACGAACCGTCAGCAGAGACTGCGATTTTTTCCTTAGCAGGTATTTGAAGAGTAGGGTTTCCGAATCGATCCCCCGCAATATCGATGAACTGAAAGCGAACGTTCGACAGTAATCAATGCCGTTGACAACAATGTGCAAAACGCTATTGTTAACGTTTCTGCGACGCCTGACGCTAATTCAGGTGACGCTCAGTATCATCGCTTTGAAGATTTTTTACTAATATAAAACATATATTACAAAAATTCATAACATCACCACCGACAAATGTTTTCCAGTGATTCGTTTCAAAGCTACCGCAAAAAAATTTAAATAAATAATAATTACCTCTAAAATGTTTTCTCTATTTTCATTTTATACGATCGATTTTAGCATTAAGCTATTTGCTTTTTTATCTTTAACACTAGCCGGGCCCCACTGTGTTCATTATCCTTCTTGTGACAAATAACAATCAAACTGTCTTCGATTTTTAAAAACGATCACTGTATTGTTATCTCTGCAGAGCAACAGTTTGGTTAGTACAGGATTCGAAACGTTGAATGATCTGTATTGTTTACGGGTTTCAAAATAGTCGATTTCCATCTTAAAAATAGTAGTTATAGTCGGTTACTGTCCTTCGTACGGGTAAAAAAATATTTCCTACTATTTGATATATTTCCATGCGAGAAACTTGCAGACATTTGGAGGTAAGAGGGAGAAAACAAAAAGGACCTGATCCGGTCGTACAAAAACAATGTTGATGCAACATTTCAGAAAAGTCGGTTTAGTAATTTTTTGCGTAATAGAGTAACAGACTCTCAGAAACTACTAGATTTTTATATACGGTATAATAGATTTTAAGTTAATTTTGTTTTATTCTTTTAGAAAGATCGCTTTAACTTTTTTAAATTTTAAAACTTTTTAGAACGGCATTAATTTATATACAGAACGATTCAGTAGTAAAAGGAGACGATTTGGGAACCGATTCTAGATCTTGAAATAAAGAAACAAACATATGTCCGAAAACGTTTTTTGTCGTGTTACGGTTAGCGTAAATTTCGCGCGGATTTCAGTTCCCCGGTGAAATGAGGTCGTACTGAAATTTTTAAGGGGGTCATAAAAGGAGTAAACTTGACGGGTTCTTAAGATTTTCACCTGAAAAATCGAATAAAGCAGGTCCCAATATTGTATCTCCCATAGATTTTACGATAACCACCGTAAAACAGAAAAATTCAGTAACGAAAAACACATTTTTTAGGTTTGAAGTACAATAACTTTGTTAAACGACTGAAAAATGCATAAATGTTATTAAGAAAACGTTTAGAGAACTTAATTTTGAGAAAATTGATGAAATGAAGTACGAAAAACAAAAAAAATATTAACTTTTATTATTAAAAACAAAACAGAACAAAATTTAATAGAAAACAGCGAATGAATTTTTGAAAATTAAAAACTACTTTTTAGCGTAATAAATTTAGATCGCAAATAACAAATTGATTTGTAGAATTTAATAATCTTCGTGAGAAGAGTACACTTCACAGCACTTGTGTTTCATCAGAACGCCGACCGGTACAAGCCGATGAAAAGAAAAAATTCTTCAAGTAGTACAGTTTAGTTCTAAAACGAGCACGCGAAGAATTTCTACGCTACTCGACATTCTGCAAAGTACAGTGAGGACATTACACGCTCAAGGACTGAATCCTAGTCACGTCCAGAAAATAAAACACCTCCAGCTTGGTGACCGTGCCGGATGAGTTTTTTCAGCGGGTTAACATAATTACCTTTAAATCGCGTTCGTACTATTTTCGGACGAAGCTACTTGTATCCGTAACGGCGTAAACAACACGTGAAATCACATCGGTGGTGTGAAGAAAACCACACGCTCCAGTCGGATCAAATTTCCAGCCGTAATTTTCGATGAACGTTTGATGCGGCACGATCGACAACAAATTAGGCCCTTTCTTACTAGACCGTGTCGCGGGGAGAAATTATCTTAAATTTTTAAACGATGTATTTTTTTGCTTGAAAATTTGTCATCGGCGAAACAAATTGAAATGTACTATCGACTTGATGGAGGTTGACTTTGTTATTAATAAAAAGTGCACATTAAAACAATCGCATGCGCGCGCATAGAAATTTGATATCGCATATCACTAAATATTTAAAATTAAATAAGTAAAACGAATGAAGATTGCAACAATGGAAAAAGAACTGCTCCCTCTGTTACACTGTAAGTCGTGGGTTGAATTGCCGCCTAGTTATGGTAAATGTAAATAACAAAACAATCAAAACGTAATTAATAGCTGAACCTACTTAAAAGTGAAAAATAAAATTAATTACTCGATTTCCGTAGCTGAGTGGTAGCGTCTTGGCCTTTCGAAAAAAAAAATTATAAAAATATATAGATAAAATATAATTTTTTATAGGAATAGAATAAAATAAGTGTACTGTGAATTTCTTATTCTGTAGTCTTCAATTAGTCATTATTTCTAATTCTGATGCACGGCTTACACACATAACTTAATTAAAAATATTTATTGTATTTAAATATAATATTTATTCGTTTACTTAATTCAATGATTATAACATAGTAAAAACAACTTATACATTACGATAATATTACAATTTTAATTATAATAAATCTTTATGATTTATAAATTTCTTCCACATCTGATGATATCCATCCTTTTTCCCTGCAAAAAAAATAAAAATTATATAATAATAACAACCTTTTTCTTGTTTATTTGTTGGTTCTTTTATGTTTTGGTTATTTGAGGATGATTTTTTTTTTGTTTTGTCTTTTGATTTTAAGTTGATTCCTTTGTTTTTGTTTGTTTTTTTTTGATGTTTTGAGTTTCTTATATTTTTATTTTGGTTTAATTTATTTTTATTTTTTCAGTTCTATGTGATTTATAAGATTTTATTCTTCGGGGTTTTTTTTAAATCGGTTTTTTAGTTTTTGTTATTTTAGATATGGATTAGTTGATTCGGGTTGATTAGAATATTTTGTTTCAGGTGGTTTAGTTGGATTTTTGCAATGGTTAGGTTTTTTTTTTGATAGGTTTACTTTAAATATTCTTAAGTTTTATTTTTTTATTTTTTATTTTTTTTTGTTCGGATAGCTTAATTAAAAGCCTAACATTGAAATTGTTATTATGAATTTTTTCTCTGGACATTTATAAAATTTATTTATTTATACATTGAAAGTGTATTGTTTTTTCTAAACTATATAAATAAGAATAAAGTGATTTCACTTGAAAGGTAGTTAGCGGCTCCTTTACTTTTTATTATTTTAACTGGATATAATCAATTTTTTCATTAACAGTGAATAGCTTCTATTTAGCTTCAGTTAAATTGAGTATGAGGATTATCCTTAAAATTAAGTCGAAATTAATTGTAATTTTACTTCTTTACTCTATTAAGAGAAATTGATTATTCAATAATTTTTATTTGCAAAGTAAATGTTATATTTAACTATTCTCCTTAGTTTCTTCATTCAAGTATTCCTATTTTTCATTCATGTATAAGTCCTATAATTAGAATTAAGATTGTAATTGTTGATGAAATTATTCATTCTTCACATAACCCAAACAGCACAAGTGTTGTTAAATCCAAGAAAAAAATAAAACTTAAGATTTGTTAAGAAATCTTAAGAAAAAATCTAAATTTCTTAAGTTTTCTTAAGAAATCTTAAGAAAACTTAAAATTTGTTAAGAAACTTAAGATTTGTTAGCAAAATAAATAAGACGGGGGATATGTACATAATTAAGAGCAAAATTCAAAAAAATTATTAAAAAAAATTACTATTAAATCCAAATTCAGATTTAATCAAATTAAAAAATCAAAAAACAAAAATTAATGTAACCCATAATAACCTTCTTATAACTGCATCTTGACCTAACATAAATCTTTAAAAAGAAAAAGAAAATAAATTTTCATTACACTCAACGACAGAGATATACAAGAAAAAAAAGGTACAAAAAATCGTGGAATATCATTTAAATTACAGGTTCCTCTAAAAAGATTTAAAAACCGCCAGATCTATTAAATTTCAATTATAAAAAATGTACTACCTTAGAAAAAAATTACTAATTAAGAATAACAGGGTATCTAATCCTGGTTTAAATTCAAATTTACATAGAAAAAAAAAATTATTGTATAAATTTCACCTAAATACAAAATATTAAAACCAAATAAGACTAAATTCTAAAAAAATTAACTTGAACCTGAGGAATAACCGCAAATGCTGGCACAACATTTTTTGGTTCTAAAAAATATAACTTAAATTAAAAAATTAAATTAAAAAACCTTAACACTGAAAATAAAAATTAACCATTAAGGATATTTAACCTAACAAAAATTTACATGCGTTATAAATTTAAAGCCAAATTTTAAAACAAAAATCAAATTTTTTTTCAAAACTATATTTAAAGGGGACCTTAACTAAAAAATTATAAACAACAAATTAAACAAATTACATTCAAAAAAGGATCTCCTCCCTTGTGCAAATATAACTTCAAGCTACCCCTAACTGAAGTTAAATAAATTATAGCTTAAACCAGTAGTAAAATCAAAAGCTAATAATTTAAGAAAAAGAAATATTAAATAAAGCTACCCCTAACATTATCTAATTTAAATAAAAAACAGTAGTTTTAATAAATAAAAGTAAACTTAAAAGTTGATATCTAAAAGCCACACAAATAAAAGATAAAGTTACCCCTAACATTATCTAATTTAAATAAAAAAACAGTAGTTTAAATAAATAAAAGTAAACTTAAAAGTTGATATCTAAAAGCCACACAAATAAAAGATAAAGCTACCCCTAACATTATCTAATTAAATAAAAAAACAGTAGTTTAAATAAATAAAAGTAAACTTAAAAGTTGATATCTAAAAGCCACACAAATAAAAGATAAAGCTACCCCTAACATTATCTAATTTAAATAAAAAAACAGTAGTTTAAATAAATAAAAGTAAACTTAAAAGTTGATATCTAAAAGCCACACAAATATAAGATAAAGTTACCCCTAACATTATCATAATTTTCTATAAAAAAAAAAAAAACAATGGTTCAAAATATATGAAAGTAAACTTAAAAGTTGATATCTAAAAGCCACACAAATATAAGATAAAGTTACCCCTAACATTATCATAATTTTCTATAAAAAAAAAAAAAACAATGGTTCAAAGTATATGTAAGTAAACTTAAACAACAATAATATTAAAATCATAAATAACAGTAGTATAATAATAAATTTGTTTTTAAAGAACCAAAATAAATATTTAAATAAAACATATGTAATTATTTTACTAAACTAAACCTTAAGATAAAAATTAAACCATGAGGTTTTTTTTTTTTTTTTTTAATAATTATATATTTTTAAATACACTTATTATAATATAATTATATTCCTTAGGTTTTTTAAACTTTAAAATTTATTTAAATGAATAAAATTATTTTTAATAAAATCGTATTTGATTTTAATTAGATCCTTATAAATTAAGTATTTAATTAAAATTAAAAATGATTTTTATTAAATATCTTATTGATGTATTTAATTAAATAATTTATTTTAGATGATTATTTTTACAAAAACTATTTTACATTAAAATAAAAATCTATATTATGTTAAAATCTTTATTTAAATATAAGAGGTTATCTATTATATAATAAATTTTTTAATTTATATAACACTTATGAATTAAAATATTATATTTAATAAGATTAAATATTAAAGGGAGAAATAGATATATTTAAATAAATATATTACTATATATAATATATATATTATAATATAACTATCTTTTTTCTTTTTTGTAACATAATAATTAATCAATTGAATGATATAATATAAATATCTTATTATAACGAAAAAATTTTTGTTGAAAAATTAAACTCAAAAATTGCAAAAAATTGCAAAAAAATTTGCAAAAAAATGCAAAAAAATTGCAAAAAATTAAAAATAAATCAAATAAGCAAATAATGTACTGTATAAAAAAAACGATATATAAAAAAAAAAGGGAAAAAAACAATGTTATTTATAAAACTCGTCTTATTTATTTCTTAACAAATCTTATAATAACTATGTTTTTATAAATCTAAAAGAAAATGATTTGAAAAAGATTATTGGGTTAAACCTAGTAAAAGTTAGTTGCTTTTATATGGATTTAAAAACTACACCGTGCATACTAATAATTTGCGTTGGTGGTAGGGCTTCAATAACCATACATCACATGAGTGGTAGGCCTGAGTGTAAAAGGCCATGGTAGAGTTGCCTTATTGTTGACTAGTCGGACAAATTGCAACATACACATTAAAAAAAATAGAACATATATATTTATATATATGTATTTTTATTGGCTTTTGTAATTTTCCATAGATAATAAATACGTATGAAAAAAAAAATTTATAATTTATATTTTTTTTTACAAGGTGTAATTTATTATAAAATAACTTATCTACAAGGTTTGCAAAAATATTGCATTTCCTGATAGGGTGAAAACAAGATTTCTTCATTTGTTGGATATTCCTTTCAGTTTTAGCAATTAGACAGAGATTTTTAATTTTATTGAAATACTGTTTTTAATCTTTTATTATTTCTTTATTTAATTGGACAATAATATTATTATGCCCTTTATTTTTTCTCTAAATCTTTATAATTTTCTCATTTATTATTTTTCTTATATATTTGTTTGATGAAATGAAATTTGAGAAAAATCTAATTTAAGATTCTACTTATTTACTTTTGTTTTTATTCAATTTAATAAAAAATACATAATGAACTAACTAGATATGATGGTGACTGAAAGATGTGAATCTACATCTTCTATTTATAAATAGAAGAATAGAATATTAGGAAACTTGGAGAACCCGATCGAATGCCGTGTCTTACTCCAGATATATCATAAATAGGCTTACAGATAAAATTATCTTTTTATCCTACAGAATTCTGTTTGGAAGAAATTAATGTATCAAAGATGACAATTTATTGTTCGGTCCACAAACAGCAAATTTTTAAATAAGTTGTTGGGTGTTAACTAAATCAAATGCTCAGCAAAAATTAGTATAAATTGCATCAAAATAATCATTTAGCGCATCAAGTATCTCCCATTACACACAAGTTTGTTTGTGTAGATTTACCTTCCAAAAAAACCATCTTTAGTGAAACTATAATTTTTTTTGCAAGGTGTAATTTATTATAAGATAACTTATATGTGAGGTTTGTAAACACATTGCATTTGCTGATAAGGTGATAATTATTAATATCTTATTTCGCATTTTTTAAATAAATGGGCACATGTAGCAAATTTTTCAAACACTAGGAAAAAGAAAAGTGCTTAATGAATGGTTTAGAAGAGCTTCGTTAAAAACCACAAAAATGGCAGAGCATTTCTTCACTAAAAGAGGAATCATTAATTCGTCAGATGACCTCTTTAACATCATTCTCAGTTAATATAATCTTACTCCAGGGATCATTACAGTTAAATGTAATTTAGTCTAGGAAAATTCATTGTTAGTAGACACTCCCAAATTTTTTTTTTAGCAAAATGTTCTTCAGTATTAGCATACTTATTTTCCAAAAGCATATGAGGTGGATAAGACCTATCGTTGTCATTTTTTTTTTAGCAAATTAAAAATTTTTGTAATCATTTGGTAAAGATTCCTCAACTTTAACTGTGTAATTTAATAATAGATTTTTATGACTAAGAGTATTGCACACACATTGTTCAGAAATAATTATTTGTAACAAGTAGTTTTATATTTTTTAGGGAGCTTATGGAACATTTTGTTATTAATAATAGTGATAATAAGTACTCTAGAAAAACACTATGAAAATTGCATTTCTTGTATAAGTACTTTTGGTGTATGACAATCCATTGTTGTAATTCCTCTGGAAAAATTTCTTCATCATGAACATCAAATTCCAATCAAGCATGGTATTTTTCTTATACTACAAAATTCCATTTCTATGTTCCGTGTAAAAGCTTCAAGATTTTTTGGCAATATAAAAAAAAATATATATATTATTTGAAATCAAATTCATTTGGTAGATTTTGTGTAAAATTTATATTTTTATAATCAGGCTTGTATTTACCTGGTATAAGATTAGAATTCAAAATATGGGTCCTTCCATGTTGAATCAACTAGGTGCGACCACCGAATAGGATGTTCATGAAATTTTATGTGAATAACCTTTTGATATAGTTGTGAGAAAATACTGACTTTCAGATCTCTATCATTAACCATTTTGTTTTTAGAGCCCTTCAAATTTGCTGAAAAATGGTTTGACTAGCGGCAATAATGTTACATCGAAATAACTTTGTTATTTATTAAGGTAGAATGTTAAACTTAAACTTATTTTAAAACTTATTTGATACTCTTTAATATAATATACAGCAAGCCTATGTTTACATGAATCTTTATTTCAATCTTGTCGTGTTTGGCATTTGACCTTGAATTTTAGAAAAACAGGTCCTCCATTTTTTATGAAAAATATATTTTATAAAATAGCTATGCATATTTGAAACCAGGACTGCTTTGGGATTAGGAGAAAAAAATATGTATCAATGTTTTAGCAAAAAAAAACCTTTCTGGGGAGTTTTTAGTTGGTAAATACTTCAATTTTTGTTGTCTGAACTTGCAAAATCAAATAAAACGTCTTCCAAAAAGAAACTGAAAGTAATGAGGTAGTAATATTTGTTTTATCTCATTTGTGTTTTCTTGTAATAAGAAATAGTATACTTCAACTCAAAAAATTGGCTAATGATGATGTCATGCAGTGAGTCTACATCATCAGTTTAGTCATAATCTGTGTCCATTTTTTTAATGTAAACAATATTAAATGTGACCTAAAATATTGTGATCAATATGAATGTAGAAGTAATAAATATATTGACATGTTATAAATTTGCTAAATAATTAGTTTTGTTGGTTTTCTTAAAACGTGCATTTCATAATAAAGTTTCACTCAAGATTATAAACATACTATAAAATAAGTAAAGTTCCTTATTATACTAAAGTTAACTCGATGATTAATTAATATTCAATACCATATTGATTATGAATATATGTTTAAATTATTCAATTTTTATATATATTTTATGGCTTTTTGAAAGATAACACTTATTAATGTTATTGTAATTAAAATAATTTTTTATTAATTCATAATTATAACAAAAAATAACTTAATTTGCAGGTTGCTATGGATAAAGGAACCATCAAGGGAAGTACCAAGAATTTTATTACTAAGAGCATAAATTATTCGTTAAATGATGGAATTATAAGTGAAAACTCCATTGAATGTAATTGTGCATACGGCGATGTAACGATAGAAAATTTAATAGAGAATATAAGTAGTGAAAACAAGTTGCTCGAGCAAAAAGGAAAAGAATTTGTTTGTGAATATTGCAATGAAAGATTCAGATGTAACTGTTATTTAAAGAGACACATTAACATTCATACTAAACAGAAAAATAATAGTAACTTTTGTCAAAAGTCATTTAATTTTGAAAATGTTTTAAAGAGACATCTTAATAATATTAATACAACAGAGGAAAATTATGTTTGTAACTTCTGTCAAAAGTCATTTAATAGTAAATCCCATTTAGTGAGACATCTTAATATTCATAAAAAAGAGAAAAATTATATTTGTAAGTTTTGTAAAAAGTCATTTAATCGCAAAAGCTCTTTAAACAGACATCTTAGTATTCATAAAAAAGAGAAAAATTATATTTGTAACTTTTGTCAGAAGTCTTTTCATCATAGTTCTACTTTAAAATTACATTTAAATATTCATACTAAGGTGAAAAATTATGATTGTAACTTTTGTCAGAAGTCCTTTAATCGTAAATACCATTTAAAGACACATGTTAATATTCATACTAAGGAGAAAAATTATATTTGTAACTTTTGTCAGAAGTCTTTTCATCATAGTTCTACTTTTAAATCACATTTAAATATTCATACTAAGGAGAAAAATTATATTTGTAACTTTTGTCAAAAGTCATTTAATGATAAACGCGCTTTAAACAGACATATTAATATTCATACAAAAGAGAAAAATTATATTTGTAACTTTTGTCAGAAGTCTTTTTATCAAGTTTCTAATTTAAAATCACATTTAAATATTCATACTAAGGAGAAAAATTATATTTGTAACTTTTGTCAGAAGTCTTTTTATCAAGTTTCTAATTTAAAATCACATTTAAATATTCATACTAGGGAGAAAAATTATATTTGCAACTTTTGTCAAAAGTCATTTAATACTAAATACAATTTAGTGAGACATCTTAATATTCATACAAAAGAGAAAAATTAATTTATAACTTCTGTCAGAAGATGTTTAATCGTTTTTCTAATTTAAAGTTGCGTATTAATTTACATCCCAAAAGGAAAAGTAGGTATGTAAATTTTGCCAAAAGTCTTTTAATTGCAGTTGTGATTTTAAAACACATTAATTTCCACTTAAAGAAAAAAAAAAAATATTTGTAACATTTATCAAAAATCTTTTGATCAGATTTATATTTTGGAAAGACATCTTAACAATATCCTTATTAGAGAATCATTATGACCTTTTAAGAAAGTTGATTAAGGAAAAACATAATAGCATTCTTTAATATGTGTATAATTTAAAACTAGTATGACAACATTTTTCTAATGTTTATAATGTAACGTTACATTTTTCTCATTTTTGTATGTTATAACTTAAGGCCGGGAATTTCTATCTTGTTTGACTGAAACGCAGATTTGTATATTACTGTAGTTTATAATATATGATGAGTATGTTTATGAACATTTTAAGCCCTGAACCATGGCAGTCAGAAAATTTGGTGTAAAAAAGTTGTGTAAAGTTTACAAGTGAGACTGTACAAATCACAAGTTTAAATGTGTTTTCTTGAACATTTTTTTTTTCAAATAACACTGATCTTGTATGAATCTATAGCCTCATTATGATTTCATATTAAGTTTAACTTCACATCGTACATGAGTAACATGTACATTACATTTGAGTAATGTTTTCAAATATTAAAACCAAACTAGCTTGAACAAGCAATAATATTCAGATATAAATATTATTAAGAATATTTTTTTTTTGAATGAAAAAGGTTTTTGTTCATTAAGACTAAAAAGTAAAAAATAAAAATATGGCGCAGTTTTTATAACAATCTTTTCGAATAAGTATTTATAAACATTTGCTGTATTTTAAAATATATTTTTTGTTTAACGAGGTTGTTTAGTATATGTATATACTTTATTTATCTATAATAAAATTACTCGAGTTTTAATTCTTTGAAGGTTCAAATTTGGACCGAGATGACCTTTAAGGGTTAATAAGATTAAAAATAAAAATTAAATTTAGAAATCTTGTACAAAGTTATCTGAAAAATGATTAATTATTATCGTTATTATAATCGTAATCGTAATTATGAATTTATTTCATAATTATTTCGGTTAAGAAGGTGCGGCAGCTTATTAATTTTACACATACTATTTGTTCCGCACAAGAACTTCCATTTCTAAACCACCCTGATGTATTCTCCAACTCCCAGTTGTTTATTGATGTGTCCTTCTATTCTCAACAACTTTTTAATGTTTTATAGGTTACTGAAAGAAGAGAAATTTTTCCTCTGTAATTAGTAACTTCCATTTTGTCTCTTTTTTGTGAAGAGGATGAATTAGGGCATTCTTGTGGGATTTTTTTCTCTTTTCAAAATGTTTTCTAATAATTTTTCTAATAGATCATATGATAATTTTAGAAACTGCAAAGTTATTGGGTCCTCACCCAAATGCTTCATTATTTTTTAGATATCTGATTATATATTCTTTATTTCTTGTTTATTCGGGGATTTGTGTTTTCTAGTTTAGTAACGGGTTCCAGGCAATGTAGCTGTTCTCTGCGTTTTTTCCAGTTTGAATAGTTTTTTTATAATTTGCTAAAATTTTACTATCGCAAGCTATATTACTTAAATTAAAAATATTTTTTCTTATATTTCATCTGTATTTAATTTCTTAGAAAATAATTTTCTTTGTGAAATAGACTGTTTTATTGTAATAAAAATCTCAGTTTATATAAATTTAAGTTTTAGAAATATGTTTAAAATACATAAATTGTGATCACAGAAAACAGGATGCTTCTTTATTTTAAATGTACGTCATTCCTTTTCATAAAAACAAATCAGTTGTATTTTAGTGTGGCTGAATGAAGTTTATTACTTATCTTGGACTAGGTGTGATGATTAAAACTATATTAAAGCTATCCACTTTGTCCAACCTACATGGCGTGAGTGGTACTAATGTGTGTCTATATGTACTTTGGGGTTTGAAATCTTAGGTTGGTTTTGAATTTGTTAGTACATTAAATAGATTATTTGTAAGTGCCTGCAAATATTTTCAACCTGTCTGTTTTATAAAAGATAAAGTATGATTTATCTTTTGTATTTTGAAATGTTTTAGTATGTTTTTTAAAAATGACGTGTAATCTTACCCTTTTCATTTAAACTTTTTAGTGTTTCAACGATGGGGGGTTTGAGTGTGGTGGCCTCAACAACTATCAAAAAATAGATTGTTATGAATTGTTGCATTTATAAAAATTTCATTTTTCCATTGTAATGGTTGAATAGTTATTGTTACTGTGTGTGTTTATACATTCTTTATTTTCTTGTTTAGGCATTTTGAACAATGTTAAAGATAATTTGTTACAGTGTTTTTTTTTTGTCTTGACTCAGTTTCTTTGTCTTTACTTCAGTCCATTTCTTTCCACAGCCATGTTCTTTTTCTATTTCTTAACTCATGATTGAAAATTAATTTTCTAAAAAGATCCTGTTTTAAAAATCTTCTACATTTCCTACTTCTTGGACATGCTTTTTAATCGCTTCAATCTGATTTATTTTGTTTTTCTTTCAGCAGAAATCTATTAATTTTTTCAGCGTTCTATTATTACTCTTTAAAAAGATGTGATAAAAGAAACAGTATTTCTTCTCAATGCTTAGTAAATGTTTTCATATTTAATAGAATTGCAATTGCTGGAAAGTGATTAATGTTCAGCCACGAAACAAATTCATAAAATAGTGAAATAATAGCGGTTTATAATCTGTACAATTGAAGAAATCAAGATTATAAATAAAAAAATGGGATACATTTTTTTATTTTATTTCATATATAGACAAATGAAGAGAATTATGATGGGTTAATGATGTGCTGGAAAATGATTACTGTTCAGTATTTTCACCAATTACACTATGCGAGGTGAAGGTTTGTCCCCCTGCCTTTGTCAACTGAACTGTTGGCTGGCTTAAACGAGGTGGTTGAGCAGGGTTTATTGTACTATCTAACCAGATGACATCATCTGATTACCAATAACGTGACACATATGAAATGCAAACAAGTTGGCAAGGAGAAAACTTTCAGATTGTGTATTGTAATAAAATACCAATAAGATAGTTGGATTTTATAACTTGTACAATTTAATACATGAAAATAATAAATAAAAAACAGGGGTTAGATTTCTGATATTTTTTGCAAAATAGTTTGTGTAATTCATAATTTTTTTTCAGCAAAAACAGCTGCTGTTAATAAAGCTTTCATTATAATTACAGATAGGTACCTTAATATGTGGCCTATAAGTCTGCCTCTTCTTTTAACTATATTTTTCCAAATGCCTTCTTTCTTCACCAATTTGCTGTAACACCTTTTCATTAGTCACCTTATCCACCCATCTGATTTTTAACATTCTCCTATAGCACCGCATTTCAAAAGCTTCTAATAATCTTTTCTTCTTGGGTATTCTAATTATCCAACTTTCATTACCGTACACTCCAAATATATACTTTCAGAAATTGTTTTCTGACGTTTAAATTAATTTTCGATGTAAGCAAATCATATTTCTGACTGAGAGCTTGTTTTGCCTGTGCTATTTGGCATTTTATATCGTTCCTGCGCTTCATCCACCTTTAGTAATTCTACTTCCCAAATAACAAAATTCTTTTACTTCCATAATCTTTTCTCTTCCTATTTTTATATGCAGTGGTCCACCTATGTTATTTTCTACTACATTTCATTTTGTTATTTATTTTCATGCAGTAGTTCTTGGTTAGGATTTCATCCATGCTGTTCATTGTTTCTTCTAAATCTTTTTTACTCAGCTAGAATTGCTGTATCATCAGCAATTTGTAGCATCTTTTCTTTTAATCTGTTATTCTTATCACTGTTATGTTACGTTACTGATATCACAACTATGAATGATCTCTCAATCTTTTCCATGATTTTATTAATTTTCAGTTATTAGATGTATTATCAACATCAAAACAGCTGAACAGCCAGGTCTGTGCCACACTTACTGACACCACATCGTGTTCATAAACAAATTTTTTTTTAGCAACCTGAGTTACATTCTTCTCTTTTCTGTAATAAAATTTCAAAATCTATCTTGATTATTTTTATTCACTTTCTAAACAAATAACTTTAATACAGTAATAACCTTCTAAAAGTACTGTGCGATATATAACGTTTCAAAATCGAGCAAGTGTTGACAAATTTGACATTACCTGAGTTATGTAATCGTAACCCATTCAGTGGGAAAATATGATAAACATTTTGCTGAAACATAACATTAAAATATATATTGTAGTGATATATTTATCATGAGATTATTATAAATTTGACATCATTAACGATGAAATACATGCTGATCAGAATTGCACAAATAATAAGGTAGTGCTTGTAACAAAGTATATGTCTATGAAACAACAGTCAGGTTGTCGAACAATGTTTCCAATTGCCTTGGCTAATTGTGAAGCCTTATATATGAAAGAACAGAGTGAGCGGTTTAAATAAAACCACATAAAACTTAGTCCAAAAAATACAGCAAAAACCCTATTGATTTGTGGAAGATGTATGTATACACATATTGGCCAGCATTTTAATTCCTCCAGATTGGCTTCACATAAATTCTTTGAAAATAGCCCCAAAAATATCTGTAAAGTGGACAGTGGGGGCATTACATTTTGGAGATTACCAAAGTTGAGGTGCAGCAGGTTATTTGTAGTTTTGCAAGACATAAAGACTCCTGGGTATGATGGGATCACCATGGAACCGCTTGTTCGATGTCAGCAATGGTGTTCTCACAAGAGTTTTAGTTTTGAATAGGTTATTCTTTATGAGCTATTTCTCGCTTTACTGGAAAATGGTTCTGATGATTAACCTCTTATTTAAAGGGGATGGCAAGGATCCCACTGACTTCATACAGTCCTCTAATGTTTCTGTCAGTTCTTGGAAATGTTTTTGATGGTGCCGTATTTATGGATTAATGAAATATTGACCTCACACAAACTTCTGATGGAGGATCAACACAATTTCTGTCCAGGGAAGGGAACTGAGGAGGCAGTCTTGAAAGTCATGGATATAGTTACCAGCTCCCACATCAGCTAGTGCATTTAACAACTTTGTGGCCCTCGGCCTTGTATCATTTGCATCATCGGGCGTGTACTCTTAAAGAGATAGGGGTGCCACAAAGTTACTTTTGTAACCGAGATGTATTAGTTCATGATGGAGGCTTTGAGGTGAGCAAGATGCTGTCCAAGGGGTGTCCCTGAGGCAGTGTGCTGGGCCCTCTGCTTTAGGTTGTGGATTTTGATTCTCTTATGCTGGTTAAGGTTGCCCAGCGGATGGTGTATCATCACTTATGCAGATGATGGGCTCCTGCTAGTCAAAGCAGATTTGCGGAATAAGGTTAAATTCTGGGCAATGCAAGCGTGTAGGATACTAAAGGCGTGGAGTGTTTAGCGCAAAATGTCAACTGCAGAGGGATGGACGAACATTCAAATTTTAAAGATTTCTATGCCCAAGATGAAGTTTATGCTTCTCAAGGGAGCAGACAGAAGCATTTGACATTCAGTCAAATGAACACCTGATGTTTGACTTCCCTGCTCTTTGTTTAGGGGGGCGGCGAGAGACCAGGCCACCCTGGAACTTAGAGGTCATGGGGAAAATTGTCCACTCAAAAGCGGTGAGTCAATGTGGCGAGAGCCGTATTGTCGGACCGTGTGTAAGTTCTCTGATGCAGTTGCTATGTTCAGCATGCATCAGTAGTTTACCTAAGGGAAAAGACACCTACCGCAAAGTTCGTAGAGCTTGCTAAAGCTCTTGGATTACTTTGTATTGTCACCAACTGTGGTGAAGGAATGGATTACTTGGCATTTGGAAAGATTCTTAATGGTTTATGTCAGTGTGGAGCTTGGGGATGTTTTGATGTGTTCAATAGGATTGATATATCTGTTATATCCACTCAGCTGCAAACCATTAGAACTGCTTTGCTTAAAAAAGCAAAACGTTTTGTGGTAGTTATTTTAAATAAAATATTTATAATCATAAATAGTGTTGATCCAACTCGGTTGGATCCAGCGAATGAAGTTTAGGGTCTTATTATTATTGTAAAACACCTTACAGTTTTTCTATACATTTATCCTAGAAGCATCTTTGGTGGAGTGGTACTGATACTGTTGGCTTTTATCCAGAAGGCCATGGGTTCAAATCCTGGTCAGGTTTGGTATACTTCAAAATTCATTTCTCTTCCTTATGTAAAAAAAAAAGAAAAATAACCTAATTGGGCATTATTCTTATTACATAAATAAACAGCAATATTTTGTTTTAAATAGAACACAAAATATTTCCCAAATTTATCTTTAAAAAGTATAATTGTTCTTTTTACTTTATATTTTACATTTCATTCACAACTTTTATTTAGAGCTATAAAGTAATTTTTATGAAAACATTTTTGTTTTGTAAATATGTTTTCTTTTAATCTGCATAATTTAAAGAATTATTGAATATATAAGGCAGAGCTGTTTGAAGAAAAAATTGCTTGATCTTTTTACATGAAATAATTATTCAATTTTTTACAAAAATGTAATAAACTTTGGCTAAATGATTTAATTAAATTATAATCAGTTATGTTCACCTACGTGAACTTTCTATATGGCACCTACTTACTTTTAACTCACTTTGGAACTCTGCTTGAAAATTACTCACTGGAAGTTGTCATCACATCAAGAAAAAATTACTTCCACAGAATGATGACCATCGTGAGTGATTTTCTAAAGTTGGAGTAGAGTTCCAAAATGCATTAAAAGTAAATAGATACCATACAGAAAGTTTACATAGGTAGATGTAATTTTTTAAATTAATTATCAATTGCGCTTGAATGCAATTAAGATGAATTTTTATTGATTCTATTATAGTAAAGAAAAATATCCATTGAACATTGATCTAAAAGTTATTCATTTTTCATGTTTGTTTATCTTCTATTGTTTCATTTATTGGTTAGGGCATCTACATTTATGATCAGATATATTTTACTCATATACTTGAGGGTGAGGGTCAGTGTTCTTTGTCGAGTTGAGATCTTTGATTGATTAATCATGTCTGTCTTTAGTGCAAATCCCATTACAAATTGTGGGCAATTCTTCATAAGTCACCTTTGCCAGGTGGTCCTTTGTAAATTTGATGTTCTCCTGATTTGAAGGACTTTTAATCTGTGTCTAATTTTCTTGGAGGTTGATAACTGAAACCTTTTGTCGATACAAAATGTCACTAAGAGTCTTTAGTTTTACCAGCTTCAACAAAAAATTTTATATTTAATGTGGTGAAGGAAAGATTAGTTTGTTTTTTAAATTTAAATCTCTTCTGGGGCTTGTACTTTTTGTTTGTTGTTGTTTAGTGTGTTTAAATTGAGGGTTTCCAAACACTTCGGTATGTTGTTAAGTAAAAGTCCACCGTATCCAAGTACTGTCTTTTCTAGACTGTGATCTTGTTCGGTCCAACCAGTGGATTCTTAAAACACCTTTCCATGTTTGACTGCTGAATTATCGACCAAGTAACTAGACGAGTCCAGTAAGAGTTTACAGTTCTGGATGTGATCCAGAAAGGTGATTGTGAAGGATGAAGAGTGATGTGTGAGGTTGTGACTGGCCTGATTTGATTTAGTTCACTCATTAGAATCTCCAGTTTCTAAATGGTTATCCAGATGCATCAAGTATAGGCTCGATCTGAATTTTGTATTTAGATGTTTAGTTTGGGATTTTAAACTTTAAAAGTTTAAAATCCAGATCTGAATCATCGCATCATGTTTTCTTTACATATTACTGCATACAAAAGTAAGTTTTTGTGTACAATTTTTTTCTTAATTGAATGCCCATGGTTTTTCATAATTGCTAAACTAAAAATTGACAATTTTTCTTTTATTAATAGGTGTACAGAAATAGGTATCCATATTACAATAAAAATTTCCTAATAAAACATATTTTCTTGCACATATCTTTGGTAATTTTCCTGAACACTTTTACATTTAGTCACTAGTTAAAACTTAAAACTTGTACCTTGCTTTTGTATATCCTCATCACCTGTTGCTATCCCCTTCAGAAATGTGTCAATTGCTTTCTGCAGCTCTTCAAAATAAATTCTGCAGTCTCATTAGAATTTGAGTATGCCTAGGGGACAAATCCAACCTAACCAGTTAAAAAGTTCTTATTGAAAACATTCAGATAATTATTCTATTTGGCTAGCAGTACAGTCATAACCATTTTAAAAAAGTATCAAATTGGCAGGTAGTAGGACTCTCCTGTGATTCTGAATTTACTACTGCAATATGTATTTCACAACAAATATCAGGGTGTAAGAAATTCATTTCCTTCCTTTTATCAATCTAGAAATGATAACGCAACACCTGCCTTTGTTTTGTGGATAAATAAGCTTGCATTAAATCCACTTCACCAAAAAATACTGGTTATGTGTAATGAATGGTAATAATTTTATAGATGACTAGGAGAATCATTTTCTGTTAAAATGTGATTCACCAAACCAATAAATCATTATGAACACACAATGATTCATCCTTAACATGACCGTAAATTTCATTAGTCTATTGATGAACTTCCCTGCATTTTCTTTATATTAAAAAATAATAGATCTTATTTCACATACCACAAAATATTATTATTAATTTTAAAAAGGCACAAAAACAATAAAAAAAGCTTAAAATCCAAAATTTTGGATTGATTTTGATCATGATCAAAATCCAATTGATTTTGATCATTGCCCTGTGGTATGATGTGCCAATAAATTCATTCTGTATAAATCTCATATTTCTTTTTTTATTTTATTTTGCATTAATTTTTTCCTTTGTTTTCAACAGTTTGAAGGAGTAGAAATAAGTATTGATAATAAAGTTGGTGTATTTGTTACTATGAATCCTGGTTATGCTGGAAGAACAGAATTACCAGAATCTGTGAAAGCTCTTTTTCGCCCAGTTGTGTGTTTTGTACTGGATATGGAAATGATTTGCCTTATCATGTTATTTTCTGAAGGATTTTTAGAAGCAAAGGTTTGATTTTATTTTATTTAATTAAGCAATAATATTTTAAGCATTTTTATTGCAGAAGTGATTATGTTTAATATTGGTAAATTAATTAGAATGGTTTGTAATTAAAAAATTATTATTCATCAAAAAATTAGATTTAAGGAAAAAATGTACCACCTTAAATTAACCTACTATTAAACGAAAAAATTTTTTTATTTGCTAAGTTTAATGAATAACTAATATTAATTTTGTAAAACTGTATTAGATAGCCTTTATCTATTAACAGTTGTGAAACGTGACAGCTGTCTTATGCCAGCTGTAGAAAGCAGCCTTTGTTGTACCTTTGCTTGTTATTTTCTATATAGGAGAATATTTATTTTCTATTTATTCTTTGATGAACATTGTTTCACAGACTTGTGCTGTATAAAACTTATTCAACAAAATTCCTGGAATAATAAAATAATATTCCTGGAGTCCCTAGTTGTGATTGAATCATGCATGTTAATACATTTAATTGATGAGATGACACAAAAACAAAATTTTCATTTTTTTTTTAATGCTAATTATAATCTAAGTAAATCAATAATTAGTTCAAACCGAAAAATTTCTCTTAAACCATCCTTTCTTTTATAGGACTTATACGCTGTTTAAGACAAAAGACAGTAAAGAAATTATAACTGGACTCTCCTCAAACTGGTGTTTGTCATGATTAATATGAACAAACCATGAAAGATTATATTATTGATAGGTTATTAATTATAACTTTTCCCTTATGAGTAGGATATTTGTTGTATGTATAATTAACCTTTGCCTTCAAAAATTAGTAATTTAATTGTTCTCTTTATAGTACATGTTAAATATTTTTCTTATGACATTGATGAATGTAAACATCTGAAGTACAAGTCTCAGTGGTATGAGTTTCTTTTACTGAACGTAATGATGTTAATCGTACAGCCATTCGCCATTCCCTGTGAATAAATGTGTTATGTATAGGGAAAGTAGGATTTCAATTTTAACCTACCGGATTGGTATAGTGGTTAACTCGTCATCGCAAATCAGGTTATTTTGAAGTCAAGAATTCTAGGGTTCAAATCCTAATTAAGGCAGTTACTTATGAATTTTAATACTAGATCGTGGATACTGGTGTTCTTTGGTGGTTGGGTTTCAATTATCATGCATCTCAGCAATGGTCAACCAGAGACCGTACAAGACTACACTTCATTTACATTCATACATATCATCCTCATTCATCCTCTGAAGTAATACCTGAATGGTAATTCCCGGAGGCTAAACAGG
Source organism: Lycorma delicatula (assembly GCF_047948215.1). Classification (NCBI taxonomy): domain Eukaryota; kingdom Metazoa; phylum Arthropoda; class Insecta; order Hemiptera; family Fulgoridae; genus Lycorma; species Lycorma delicatula. Next base: position 65,395,279 of record NC_134466.1, read on the forward strand.
AAAAAAAAAGCTCTCCAGTCAAGAGTTACAAAGTATAAAATAAAATTCTGATAAGTGTTTATTTAAAGTATCTAATTTTACACTTAAAATTTAAAAATATATGATTGGTTAACAAACTGGATGACCCTTATTAAATATAAAATAAAACCTCTATACATTGTTCATTAGCTTGAAGGCAGCACAAAAATTATACCACTGACAATTTGTGTACCAATTATTCCCATTTACAGTTTCTTCTTGAAAATAAAATTGACAGATATAGGAACTATGAAGAAGAGTAAAAAAGAAACACTTAAAGAGTTCCAAGCCAATAAAAACAGAGAGGTTCATTCTGAACTTCTACTTTAAAGATATAATGTAGACATCAGTTTGTCACAAAAATAACAAGTTATGTTATTTTTGTTAATGCAGAATTCCAGAATTATCGTTTTATTGATCCAAACACAAGAAAGCCACAGATTATAACTGATTATAGTAGGATTAAAGGAGGCATGAATACAGTTGATCAGATCTGTGCTACCTATTTTGCCTCATGAACAAGGCAGTCATAATATCTATTTCCTTTTAAATAAATATTAATAAATAGTATTAATAATAATAGTAATAATAAATAATTAATATTAATAGTAATATTAATATAAATAATATTAATAGTATAATAAATATTAATAGTAATAATAAATATTATAAATAGTATTCACAAATGGTTTGTTTATACTTTAGATATATAAAAAATTATCTTTCATCATGTAGAGTATTTTTGAAATATTTAGCTATGAGTTTAATGTAAATGTATATCTGAAATAATTACCTAAAGGTATTTCAGCTTTTCTACAGAGATATCATTCAGTAGATTCCATTGTGGTGTTAGTGAGGAACAACGAAGGAAGAAATGTGGTAGATACGTCACTTGCAGATGAGCAAAAAATATAGATACTATATTTAAAAAGCTGTAATTGTGATAAATCTAAAAATAAATAAAAAATAATTACAATATTATTAAATTTGTATAAGTTTTCTGCTTTTTACCAATTAAATTATATATTGAATTTGAGTGGTTTACATAGTACACCACATGCCCATCAGTGTTATAATTTAGTTGCATTTGGTGCAGGGTTAATTATAGCATAAAACCATTCTTAGGATAACCATCGTAGGTCTGATGTTATCCCAGCACATTCCATAATTTAAGGATATTCCATAAATATGAAAATGTCAGCTCTGATGATATTCCAGGACTATAATTGCAGGATAATATATAGTCATATTACAATACATTCTTGAGATTTGACATTTAATAGTCCTTAATGACATCATTAAGTAAATGAATGTCACATCATTCATGTAATGTTAAATGAAAGGCATGTAGGAAGTATTTGGGATTTTACATACTTGGGTAGCAAAATTACAACTGAATGCCACGTAATAGGAAAGAATGTAATAAGTATCGTAAACCAAGCAAAAGCAGTTTTCAGTATGAAAGGGAAATTGTTCACATCGAATAATATTAACCTGAAATTAAGGAAACAGTTACTAAAAACTTATGTGTGGAGCGTACTATTATACGGAAGTGAGTCTTGATCACATGAAAAGACAAAAAGAAGAAGGCTAGTATTTGAATTATGGTGTTACAGAAGAATGTTGAAGATATGGTGTTCAGAGAAAGTAAGTACTTTTAAGAAAAGTTGGAGAACCACAATGCTTGATGGATTGCATGAGGAAGAGTAGAAATAACTAGATTTGACATCAATTTAAGCATGACTGCTTGTTACTAAATATTGTGGAAGGCTGTGTGGAGAGCAAGAATTGTAGAGCTTGTAGAATTCCTTGGCTGGAATGTAATGGTCAAATGATTCAAGATTTTGGTTGTCAGTTGTATAAACAATTTAAATTTCAGGCACTAGATTGAGAACTCTGGAGAATTGCTTGCTGCAAACCAACCTGTGGATTGCTAACCAAAGAAAAAGAATGACATCATCTAAATATCTAATTAGAACATCCATAATAAATTCTCTAATTATATTTTTACTAGACATCCATGGGATATTGCGAGGATAGGATTCAAAAATATATTCAATTGATATATTATGAGCATCCAATAATGTTTTCAAGATGGATAATTAATAGTCCCTTTTGAGCATTCAGAAAACTTTTACCTTTATTAAGTGAAAAAAAATTGTACAAATATTATATTGAGAAAAAACTCATCTAGTCTAGTTACATTCTTCATAGGTAAAAATAAGGTTGCATCACAAGATAATATTCTTGTACACGAGAAGAGATTCTTTTTACACAAGGACCTAGTCCATAGAAATCTTTAGAAGTAAAGACTAAAAGTATTCATATGCTCTACATAATTTATTGCAAAATTTCTTTACATTTACTCAAGACAAAGTTTTGAGAGTGCCCTAGAAGAAGGTTTTATAATTTATTATAAAACCAGGGAGTTATAAAAATAGGACTATCAAAATTACCCACAGACATATGGATGTTATGTAGCATATTAATATTATACCACAATTAGTTTGAATATTTTGCTGTCCCACTGCAGACACTTATACTTTTTATTTTTTTGTATTTAGTAACAAAATGAAATGATTTTTAAAAAGTTAGAAAAAATTATTTTAATAATGAAGAGAAATAAGCGTACTATTTAAAAAGTTTAATTGGTTTTTAAAGTTGTTTTTTTTTTATATGATGGGGTACCCAAAAATAACCGGAATTGTTAAAAATAAATTGCTTTAATCATTTTTATTTACCGAAATTTTAATAAACTTCAAAGTACTTTCTATGTCAGTAAATGCATTTGTCCCATTAGTTTTCTCACTACTGGAAGCATTTTTGAATTCCTGTAGAGGATATCAAGCATTGCATGATTTAACTTTGATTTCCTTCATTTAGCTATGTCATGATAATGTAATTCACTTGTACATACTTATGTCTACTCACCTTCTTTCTGATTTTCACTTGCAGATCTATAATCCCCCCATTCACCTTAGTAAATTATGTAACTTTCATCTTATTTTTGTTTTTTATTCAGTTATTTTACATAAAAAATAAAAATATACTTAACTATTATTATCACAAGATAGTGCAGGGTATCAGTGTCTCAAGATATTCTACATCTTATAATATTACAGGATATCTATCTTATATATCTAATGATGTATCTTTAATATAAGAGACAGTTTTTAGAACTTCCATATATATCATTTGTGTTTATATCAATTTTACCAATATCAGTTCTGATCAATGTTTAAATGCCATTAATAGTATAAGTGCATTAAAATTAATATCCTAATTTTTTACTTTAATTCATGAAACTTAAATGTTAAAAATTAAGTGTGAAATTTTGCTTTTCCATTAACAAGTTTAGTTTAATTAAATTTCCATAAAAATTGTATGCAGCATAATAAATGAAAGAATAAAGTATTATGCCTACAAGCAAATTTTTTCAAACTAGTTTTGTGAAATTTAGCATTAAATTTTGCAAATGAATGGTCAAATAATCACATGACAGCCACTACATTTAAAGAATAATAGCTTTTGCAAGCTATTATGTATTAGGCTGGTTCTATGTATTTGTGTAATTTCCAGAATATTGAACGTAAACCTCATAAGCATAAGAATTTCATTTGAATACCAGAGAATTTTTTTATGCTGATTGCTTGTATTAACTTTTTTCACAGCTACTGAACAAGCACATGAAAAAAAGAAAATAGCTACAGAAAAAGCACAAGAAATTGAGATAAAAAGTAAAGAAATATCTACTGAAAAGGCTGAAGCTGAAGAAGTTTTGTCTGAAGCAATGCCAGCGCTTTTAGCTGCCAAGGCAGCTTTAGGTGAACTTGAAAAGGCTGATATAACTGAGATCAGGTACATTATTCAGTTAAAATTATTTCATAAATTATAGTTATTTATGACTAGTTATTTAATATAAATATGTATATTACAGTAGGGCCTCCCTTAACCAAGCCTCTCTTAACCAAGATGACTGAGATGACCAGTGGTTGAGTAGTATCTTGGCCTTTCATCTGGCATTTGCGGTTGTGGTTGCAGGTTTGAATCCCGCTCAGGCATGGCATGTAATGCTGTAGATATATAATCCTATATATCTATGGCAATGAAATGTCAACATAATGTCTTTGTATGGTGCACAGACAAAATACCAGTCATCAGAGTGGAAATCACAATCACCTCTGCAAGAACAGAAATTTAGTTTAATAGAAGCAAAGGAAAAGCTATGTTAGAAGTTTTCCTTGATTCACAGGGTACATTCACTATGAATTTATTCCTGACTGGGTGATCATGAACTAGGGAAATGTATATCAATATTCTGTTGATGGAATCCAGTAAGAAAAAAGCATCCTGAAAAATAGAAAAAAAAGGAATTAGATTCTTTTACATAATAATGCACCAACATAACAATCCATGCTTGTCCAGGTGTTGTTGGCACAACACAGTGGAACAACTCTGGAGCATCAACCATACCCTATCAACTTGGAACCAGTTGAGTTTTATTTGTTTCCTTGCTTAAAAAAGCTCTAAAGGAGAAATGATACAAAAACACTGTGTTGATGGTCATCTTGATAATGCAGCCAGGGGTAATATTTCAAAATGGGTAGGAATGTTTCCAAGAAATTTAAAGATGCTGAAAAAAGTGTATAGTTGCCAAAGGAACTAATTAGAAGGGGGAATGTACTATATAACTTTTTTTATGTAAGCTTTTATAAAAATAAATTCATGAATATTTTAAACTACCTTGTGTAATATATATGAGGGTTATTTTTTTCAAGGTCCGATCGGTCACGAAATTAAAACCACAGTGAAAATAAAAAATTTTTTATTTGTAACAAGTACTTACATAGTTACGCTATTTCTCTACATAGACGCCACTCCGATTTAGAAATTTGTCGTAGCATGTTACCAACTTTCCAATACCCTCGTCATAGAATGGAGTCGCCTGTGTTTTCAGCCAGGTTTCTACACTGGTCTGCAGCTCGATGTCTGTGCCAAAATGTTGTCCTCCTAGCCAGCGTTTCATGTGAGCAAAGAGGTGAAAATTGGATGAAGCCAAATCCAGGTTGGTATGGTGGGTAATCAAACCCCAACGAAGATGCTGCAGGAGCTTATTTGTTACAGCTGCAGTATGCAGCCGAGCATTGTCATGGAGAGAAAGACAATGCCTGATGACAACATTCCTCTCCGCTTCTCTGAATTGCCCTTCATAGACGTTGAAGAGTCACCTGGTATGAGGCTGTAGTGATGGTCGTGCCACATTCCGTGAATTCCACCAAGAGAACTCCATTCCGGTCCCAGAACACAGTAGACATACACTTTCTGTTGGAGAAGGCTTGCTTGAACTTCTTTGGTTTACTGGGAGAATGAGAATGCATCCACTGTTTGGATTGTTCTCTTGTTTCTTCAGTTTTGAAATGGACCCATGTCTCGTCTCCTATGACAATTTTGTTCAAAAAATCTTCTCCTTCATTGTGGTAGCGCTGGAGAAGCGTTAAAGAGGCGTCCATTCTCATTGCTTTGTGATGGTCGGACAGCATCTTGGGAACCCATCTCGCACACAGTTTGCGGTACTGAAGTCTCTCACTCATAATGGTATAGAGAGCTGACCTTGAAATTTCAGGAAACGAATCGCTCAATACAGAAATTGTGAACCGACGATTTTCTCGAATTGCCTCATCCACTGGCTCAACGAGATCATCGGTTGACACTCGCTTCCTTCCCTGACCGCCTGCGTCATGAACATCTGCACGTCCTGCTTTAAAGTTTGTCGATGAATTTCAGCTGCATTACACACCTCAGCCTGAAGAAATCGAATTACCGCACGCCCTTCGCACTTGGCGGGAGATGCTATTGTTGTAGACGTGTTTACGTGATAGCTGCGTGTTCAGAATTAAACGTAGTGACGCGGCGTGATTGAAGGCCATACTAGAGACGCTGCGCAACACATATGTGCAAAGCTTCATCCGATTTTTGCATGGGTTTTTATTTCGCAACCGATTGGACCTTGAAAAAAAATAACCCTCTTGTAAATATATGTATGTATATATATATATATATATATATATATTTATTACACTACATATATGGAGTGTTTATAAAAGAACTCCTTGGTTCCAAAAAATTGTAATGAAGTAATGGAATCAGTTGATTTTCATATTTATTTTCGATTATATTATTAAGTTTTTTAATCGTAAATATACACGGTTGACACCACTATGTGACCTTCACTACGTATCCAGTTTGCAATCTCACTCTCATTCATAACAAAACCACATCAAAAAGCTCAGTGCATGATTTGGTTTATCAAAACAAGATCAGTTATCACAGTTCTGTTTAATTATTGACATGAATATGGCGGTGCCATGCCTACAATAAAACAATTCTCCAGTGGTTTAATCAGTTTAAGGAAACTGGCAATTTCTTAAAGGGGAAGTCACCAGGCAGGCCATCCGTATCTGAACAGAATTTGGAAAAGATCCAAGCATCTGTATGCGTAGCCTGAAAAAGTCATTAGCAAATCGCAGTTAAGAGTTAGGATTACCTAAATCTACTGTGTTACTGGTGCATAAGAGGCTTAGACTACATGCGTATAAGACACAACTTAAATGAAATCAAACCCAATGATAAAGTGAAAAGATTGGAGTATTGCAGCTTTAATTCTGAACAACATGATGAAAATGAGTACTCTTGAAAATTGTTATATTTTCGGATTAGATGACATTCCACATTAGTGGGTCAGTAAATAGACACAATTGCAGGATTTGAGGGGATCAGAGCCATCACATGAAATTATCGAACATCAGCATGACTGTCCCAGTTGGTGTTTGCTACCAGACTGATGAATTGCCATATTGTGGGCCTGTTCATTTTTGTACAAAGCACAGTTAATGGGGATATTTTCTGTGATATGGTTGAACTTTATGCCTTTCCACAAATTGACAGTGTTGAAGTAAAAATGGATTAATTTTCTGTCAGCTAGATGGTGTTCTGTTGCATTACAAAAACTGTGTTTGGGTTGCATTAAACATTAAGTTTCAAAACCAGTGGATTGGAAGAGCAGGGCCTAACTCACAGTGGCCACCAAGGAGCCCAGCATGACTCCACTAGATTTTTATGTGAACATGTTTTTATATACACCATGTGCATGGTTTATTTTAGTGTTTTTAATTTTAATATTTGTAATATCTTTTTTAATAAGCAGTTTAATTAAATTGAATCATGACTGTGGATGCTGTTCCTGTGAAAGTACTTTAATAAAAAAACAATATATATATATATATATTGTATTTTTTATAATCAAAAACCATTTTATAATAAAAAATGACACTTTTTTCTTTTTTTCTTTTTTTCTTTTCTTTATTTCAACAGCACTTTGGCAGTATCCCACATCATCAGTTGTATATAAATTGTATAAAATTACATATCAAACAACAATTTTAATTATTTTTTTTTAGAATAAAAATAAATAGATTATAATATTAAAATTACTATCACATATACAAAACGTGAAGTTCGTGTTTTCATTTAACCATTAATTTTTATTCTTAAAAAAAAAATTATTGTTTGATTTGCAATTTTATATAATTTATATACAACTGATGACGCAGGATCCCACAAAAGTGCTACAGGAATAAAGGAAAGGAAAAAAAAAATAAGGTAAGTGTGATTTCATTTACTTTGTAATTCTTTACTTGGGTTGTTCAAGTTGATTTTTGATTATAAAAAATACAATGTATTGGTACAGAGAAATATGGGTTTTATAAGTATTGATTTAAGAAAGAAAAAAAAAATAAATATATATATATATATATATATATATATATATATATATATAAGAATCATAATCTTATTAATATTTTTTATTCACAGGTCATTTGCTACACCACCAGAACCAGTGCAAGTAATTTGTGAATGTGTCGCTATCCTGAGAGGTATAAGAGAAATCTTTTGGAAAACTGCTAAAGGTATGATGGCTGATTCTAACTTTTTAAATCGTTTGAGAGAAATGGATTGTAATGCAATTACTGCAAAACAACAAGCAGCTGTAAGAGCACATATGAAGGTATATTGCATATTGTTTTATCATCTATAATTAAGTTTAATCTTAAAAATGTAGTATTTTTCTTAAAAACCAACCAGTCGACAAGTGATAAAAGAATGAAGCTAAGAAAGGTAAGCAGTACTCAACTTAGAAACTACGTATAAAATTTTGACTCAAAAGTCTCCAATACTACAAGATCAACTTCATAGAAATGGAGATATACTGTAGTAGTGGATCTGAAGTTGTGCATGTGAAAATTTGAGCAAGATTTGTTGAGTTGTTCTTGAGTTACACTCAATTTAAGACCGAAAAAATGATCTTCATTATCTGTTACCACTGAATTAAATCACTAAACTAATCTTTTCATGAAAACTATAGCTCCATTTAAGTATATATCTACGCAAAATCAGCACATACATTTAGTTTTTTTGAAAGTACATTTTACGAAAGCTTTTTCTAAAATATTTTTTACTACTTTTTTTATTTTAAATATTAAGCTAATTATTTTGCATTCTAGCCTGTATTATTGTTGTTATAATTCTAAAAATATTTTTTATTATACAGTGTATGTTAAAAAGCTTAATATTTGATTTACACTTAAATTAACCTGTATTTTCATTTAGTTCATGATTTAATTCAGTGACAAATAATCAGTGGACAAATAATGGAGAAGATTCAAATAACAAAAGTCTGTCTTTTTGGCTCGATCTCCAGTTTCTGTGAACTATTCACTTGAAAATAAACAGGGCTCTATTCCCAATAGGTTTATATCACTCCATCAAGTTTTGTCAAAATCAGTTAATCTTATACATACATATATATCAATATAAACATGACCAGGCACAGTAGCGATTCCAAAAGTTCTTTGAGAATCCGCTGAAAATGTGAAATGAATATTTAACAATGCAAGTTCTTCTTTTACTACTACGATGTATAAGTCCATTCAAATCTCTACTGGTCACACCGCATTTTCAGACATACAGCTTCTACCTCTGATCTCATATGCAATAATATCAGTTTTTGCTGGATTCCTAGTTAGGCAGGAATCCCTGGTCACAAACAACCATTACAGATGTCTGGGAGGCTTATTTCAGCTAACTTCATAGGCAGAGTAATCCATTCCAAATGTCTATGTGCTTCATGAAATCTCAATTGAAGACAGTGTAAGCGAGTGCCTACTATCAAGAAAAACGATTTTTATATTAGACACTGTATTGTCAAGAAAATAATCAATGTGAGACTTTCAGCTGATCACTTTATCTTGTCTTTCTCTTGTCTCTCCTGTCTAAATTTATTGTTTAAGTACACATGTAACTGCATATTTCATTTAATTTTATTGTTTTATTTATTTTTATAAATTTTAATTGTTATATTTACTTATTTTTCATGTCAATGGTTTTAATTTTCATTTGATTAGTTTTTGTACTATTTTTTATAGTCCCATTTCAACCCCCTTGTTGATTTTGCATTTGTATGCGATACTTGAGAAATATTTTTTGTCTTTTTATACCTTAAATCAGAAATCTTTTTTCTGTCTTTTTTTATACCTTTTACAGTTTTCTCCAAGAGTTTATAAATGCTTGCCGTAATTTACTATGGTACAGCATTTACTTTTTCAACTGGTTTCTACACACCTATTACACAACTAACACACATAAGTTTCTGCACAGGTAATATCTACACTTCTTTCTGACTTTTACCCATAAAAAAATTATTTTAATCGTCTAAAAATCTAGGTTATGCATGGGAAAAAAACAATGCAATTGTTAGTTGTGATTATAGACATTGTTGTTATAAACTTTAATTGTATAAAAAGATGCAGTACCAATAAATGAATCATAATACATAAGTTAAACTTCATGTAAATAACTAACACAGACTATCAGTATATATTACATTCTTTCACCTTCAAAAAATATTTTCCACTGTCATTTTGTGAAAGAGATCTTTAAAAACTAACTTACATCATGTTAAACAGATTTTGTTTTAGATCCACTGTTAATTAAATCTACCATTGCGCTTTAAGAATACGTTGTATACTGATGAGATCAAATGTTACCTCCTACACGGTTAAATCTTTTTTTGGGCTAGAATTTAATTGATGCCATAATAATTTTTGAGTAGATGCATTATGTACTTTTATTTTTTCTTTATCTTTGCCACTCTTTTAACTATATGAACACTAGAATTATTTACTGTGTGTGCTCATTTTCCATTGTCAGTATTATTCATGATTGAATATTGTCTTATGTTAGTTTTTTATTAAAGAATAATATGAGAGAAAGTGTGGGGGAATAATGTCAGAGCAGTTTGACAGCAGCTGAAGTATCATTCTTGGTCTTTATTTTCATTCATGTGTTAAGTTTGCATTAAAAATACGTGGTTTCACATGACAATGATTTTTTATTTTTTTTATAATTTTGTATTTTTTGAAAATAAGTTTTATGAGCCAGTACAGTAGAGAATACTAAGTTCATAATGTACTTCTAACTGCTGTTTTCAATTATTTTACTAACAGTGGTTTTAATTATACTCAATTAACAAGAAGTTGTAGTTTTAAATGAATTAATTTTAATTTCAATTAAAACATTTTCTTGTTAAACTCTGGATCAAATTTATAATGTACTTTATGTTATTCTGTAATTATCTCATCATAACCCCCAACACTTGTGACATATACATATATACATACTATATAGTGTGTGTATATGTTTAAAAAAAACTTCTCCTGACTGACTGACTGATTCACCAACACCCAGCAAAAACTGCTGAAGATACATTGATGAAAACTTGTATACACATTCTTCATATGGTATACATACACTAAGAAAGGATTTTTTGAAATTCTGAGTAAAGGGTTAAAATGGAGTAACAAAGAAATTTCCTGTTTTTTTTTATTTTCTTGGTTGCAAATGAAGATAACTTGATTTTTCGGTAATCTTCATTTTAATATCTAAAAACTAATTCTAGATTTTTCAAAATTTGACCTTGAAAGGGATAAATGTAAAAAAAAATTTAAACAATGATTGTAAATTTCCCCCATTTCTGATTATACTAAACAATATATTCACTAAATTGGGGATTGCAAAAAATAATTAGATAAATACACTGTATTTATTTGAGTACCCCCTGCCCCGAATAAGCCCCACAACTCGATTTTCCGGACCGAAAATTAAAAAAAAAAATCGAGTATATACCGGTATTAAAGTGCAACAGACATGATAAAAAAATACGAAAATATTCAGAAAGTAAAGCATTTAATTCGTTTTTTTAAAATTACAATATTATTATTACATTAATAATTAATTACCATAAGTACTAGATAAGTTCAGAATCAGTAGGCCAGTAAAACGAAAAGGAAGTATCATGTTAAAAAGGTTCATTTCAATACACTTTTTAATATGGGATTTTATTTTTAATTAATCACTGTCACTGGCAATGTCTGTAGAAGAGTTACTGGTAGTCTCCTCGTCGCTCTGCCAAAGTGATCGTCTTCATCACCATCAAGTTCATTACTTATCCCGCATTTTTAAAAACCTTTCCTTACTAATTCTGTGGAAATACCTTCCCGAGCATATTTTATCTAAACACAAATTTGGTTAAAATCTGGGTGTTTGATTCTTCCTGTAGGCATGAGAAAGAAATTTTCATCAGCCATCCATTTACTGTACTGTTGTTTTAATGCAGATTTGAACGGTTTATTAATGCAGACATCTAGTGGTTGCAATAGAGATGTCAATCCACCTGGAATTATTACTTGGTTTGTCATACCCTTTTTTAAAATGTCTTTCACTTTATCATTCATATGCCCCCGATAACTATCCATTACTAGCTTACTGGTATTTTTTTTATTAAGTAAATCTCCTGATCGCTTTTGCCATTCACACCTGATCCAATCTAAAATTAAGGTTTCGTTCATCCAACCTGATTCCTGTGCTCTGATAACTCCATTTACCTGTACGGTAGGAAGAATTTTTCTTTTAAAAACAATGTACGGAGGTAATTTTGATCCATCAGAAGTAATGCAAAGCATAACACTACACCTTCGTTTTTCATTACCACCAGTGCACACTTTTCACCTCTTTTGTTTATAGTTTTGTCAAATGGCATTTCAAAATATACGGAGGTTTGATCAGCGTTTCCTATTTGAGAAGGCAAATAGCCTTTATCTTTTCTAAGATTTATTATGTTGTGAAAATGTAATATTTTTTGTTCATAAGCTTCTGGAAGTCGTTGAGAAATGGTCGTCTTTCGTCTTATTGACAAATCATTTCGTGCAAAAAATCGTGTTATTCATCCACGGCTTGCTTTAAAATCAACTTTATTCAATGATTTAGCAATTTCACGAGCATACGATTGACACATTTTTGTTTGACAGCATAACCGCATTTCCTTTTTTCTATAACAAAGTCATACAATGTTTTTTCTATATCTGTGTATTTTGGTTTTAAGCCACGAAAAGCCCGTTTATTACCAGTGCCTTTCACCAGAAGTTGTTTCTTCTTACGCCAGTCTCAAATGCAGCTCATCTACGTCAAATTTACTTCCTGCCGCCCGATTTCCAAATTTTTCAGCCTCTTCTTTAAGCATAGTTTTTCATTTACTTTAAAAGATTGTAGACGCTGTCCTTTTGTACTCATTTTAATGCCGTAATTAAAATAAATCACTGTATAAAACTTTACAAGATAAACTAAACAGATAAAATGCACATAATCGTCCATATATACAAAAAGTATAATGACTATGGCAAATAGACAAGACGACGATCAGTAACTGATACTGTAATTGTAGTGTCATTAGAACCGAATGCAGCCTATACAGAATGAATATGGTGATATGATAATGGAATATGAATGGAATAAAAATACCGTAACTTCGTTCCTTTCGATAATATGAAGAGGATGTTAATAATTAAGGATGTATTCTGTATAAGCTGCATCCAGTATTGATAAACAAATGGCTAATGTAACTATATGTGATTGAATTTAGGTACTTCTAAGAAAACGTTTACTTTACATAAATTATCCTGGCTAAAGGCTATGTTTCAAGTAAGCCTTGCATCCTTATTTTTTCTCTCCAATTCTAAGAAAAAAAGTGCAGGGGGTACTTGAATAAACACGGTATCTAAAAACCATTTTCAGGTATTAGGTAGACTTCATAAGAAAGCTACCTATTGTAATGGGTACCATGATTCAACTTCTGAAAAAGTTTGACATATCTTTACGTTTCACATCCCCCTGACCCCAAAACCACTGTCAGTTCAAAAGTTTATATTTACATTTATATATATATATATATATATATTTAACTTTGTGAACACAATTACTGCCGTAATTTTACGCCAGTCTCTTTCAAATTGATACATAAAATATAATGACCCAAATTCTTGGTCGCGTTCGTTAATGGGTAAAATCACACCATGGCTGTGGAAATGGGAAGGCTTTTTCGAAAAACCAAAATATCGCTATAAGATTTCTATTAAGTAAAATATCAAATTAGTTTAAAGTTCCTACTATTCTTTGGATCCATTGGCCCAAAGGGGTGGAAAAAATGGGGTTTTGAAGACACAAAAATTCATACCTCCCTTAATAGGCACAGTATCAAATTGGTTTAAAGTGGTCGTATAGTCTTCTAAACATTACCTAAAACTTTTGTCTGAAACAATTTTTTATATGACCAACCTTCACGGCAAGGAATGACCAAAACAAAGTATTGCTATAACTTTCTTAATACCTAAAATATCAAATTTGTTTAAATTTGATACTGTACTGTTACTATACTACTGTTCTTTGGATAAGGGCCTAAAACGTTTTATGACCTTTTAGGGCCTAAAAGATTTTATATGACCAATCCTTACGGTAACCCTTTTGACATCCCTTCCTTATGGCAAGTGATGACCAAAATGTTACTGGAATTGTAAGAAGATGGGGCTTGTTGTATGCTAAACATGTGGAACTTTTTTCACATGCAGCCATTGTATTGAGTAAATACAAGTTTTTCTTAACTTCAAAGTGGAGATCTCTTTTATCCTCTACTTAGCACTGGTGAAATCTACCTCTGCCTTCCGGTGTGCCGAAAGGGATTTTTTTTTAATTTTAATTTTTTAAGGGGTGCAATGATGTATCGCGCAGCGGCTCAACCAACATAGATACTGTTCTCATATGGGCAATCTGACTGACTGCACCTGCCTCTAGTTACATGAAAAAAAAAACATAAAATAAAAGTAACTAACAAATTTAAAAAAAGAATGATAAATGAATTACGGTCACCTCTTAGTGGTGTTTGTCGAGTAATGCTAAGAACCGGGCAAAATATATTTTTATCTGTACTTCATACGAGTAACCAGTTATAACGAATATATTTAAGATGGAAGTGCTGTCTGTTTTGAAACCCACATTCTTAGATCACTCAAAGTTTTGAATCATGTACTGACTAAATTGTTGCTCTGAAGAAATTATAAGACTACTATGAAATTGAACAGGCTTTAATTTTTATTTATCATTATTATTCTCACAAGTATGAGTTAAATGAACACAACGGGGTCCAAGGGGCTGAGCCCTTCGGCTAATCAGGAAGGGCAAACAAGGTGAGCAATGATCACAAGGGGAAACAAGTAACCATATAGCATAATAAGTAACCATATAGGGGGAGGCTGGCAAAGTCACAATTGGGATGCTAGTATATATTTATATATTTTCCTCCTTGATTTTTATAGTTACACTCATTCTCATGAGAAGGACATTTTACATTTATGCTAACTAATATATATAAGCCGATGTAATAATATTCATGTTTTTGTTTTCCCTTATTGTTCATGAAACATTATATTGCAGACATCAAAAAAACTTGAAGAGATGCAAACTATAAGTAAAGCAGGTTTTGGCTTACTAAAATTTGTTGAAGCTGTACTTGGTTATTGTGTTGTTTATAAAGAAGTTAAACCAAAACAAGAAAGAGTAGCTGCTCTCGAAAAAGAATACAATACTGTAAGTATTAAGTTTTATGTAAATTGCAATTTATATTATTACTTATAATAACAATTGAATGAGTGCAGTGAAAAAAGAAAAAATTCTGTGCTAATTAATTTATGAGAAACAAAGAAAAAATTATTTGTAAACAAAGCATTGGTTGTTTACGTATATTAAAGCATATTTCAATATTTTTATAACATAATGGTTAGGTTAATTTTTTAACAGACCTTGTACACAACATGTATTTATATTAGGATTGTACTAAAACTAATTGTTGTAGAGGTAAAGCGAATAATGGAATGCCTGGGCAAAATGGAAGAACCTGCACCTTCCCATACCACTGGAGAACCTTTCGGTTTGAGTACAACCTTTCATCCACAACTCAGTGATGTATCTACTGTCAAGGATATGGCTGCAGAACATGTTGACCACCTTCCATTCAACAGCCACAGCTGAGAGTACTACAGAATACTACAACTTTGCATTGAAGCTTGGTCCAAGATCATTGGCTTCACATTCTCACCTGAGAAAACAAAATGTTCAGTCTTCTCTCGCCTTCAAGAACCTTTTATTCCACAAGTCTTTGTCAATGGAGAGCCATTTGCTATCTTTCCTGACACTAAGTTTTTAGGTTTGCTTTTTGATAGCTGTCTTACGTGGGTCATATATATAAAACAGTTAAAAGCGAGGTGTTCTACCTTAAAAATTCTAGATGTGCTACGAGTTCTTAGCAGCAACACCAGTTGGGAGCCAATCAATCATGTATGTTGCAGCTTTATTATTCTTTAGTTCAGTCCTATTTGGATTATGGTTGCATTGCCTACTCTTCAGTGTGTGATACTATGCTTAAGATGCTGGATGCTGTTCATCATGCTTTTCTTTGACTTACTGCAGGTGCTTTTAAATTAAGCACTGTTGCAAGCATACTTGCAACTTGCAAGCATACTTGCAGCTCCAGTGGGTGTTCATACCCAGCATTTACTGCACCTTTTTTAAGATTTGATACACCTTCTATTTTCCCCAACTTATTCCTGTTCATATCCTCCATGGAGACTCAACCCCATAAATTTTAATTATGACCAACACATATAATAAAAAATGAACAACTCCTATTGTTTTTTAACAAATGGTTTACCAATTTATCTACAAGCCAATCATCACAAATCTGATGACTGATCCATTGTTCAATGTCTGTAAATAGAAAAAAATGTATCATGAAAGTATTCTCTCAGTGGTATGAATTTCACAGATCAACAACCATTACTTTCAATATATTTAGTACTAGAACTCAAAAACAACAAATATGGTAGCCAATGAAGTCTGCTGTATGAAAAAATGCCTAAAAGATTTCATCAAATTAATATTTTTTGAGAAAGTATTTTTTGATTATATATTAAATTTCCTTATTAGAAAAATGTAAAGTTTACTTTGAAAAGTTAAACTGTCCCAATTCTAAGGTTAAAAGAACAAATATATATTCACACAGCTGTTCATTTATATACCATAAATCCAGACCAACCATTCACTGGTTGATTGGTGGCTGATTCACTGGATGATCTGTTTATTTGTGACAGTGATAGCATTTTTTGATTTTCAACAAATTTTCTAATAAGTTTCTTTGCAATTAGGCAGAGTAATGTAATGTAGTAATTTCCCCTAAAATTATGTATTACAAAATGGTAACTTCTATCTTTCTTAGATAGCAGGAAGGAGAGTTGTGTTGGAAAGGAAGTTACCATCACCAAGCCTCTGCTCCTAAGGTGAATTCTTAATTTATCTTTCATTCCCGACATACTTCAGTCTGTTTCTCATTGTCACACACTAGATATCCACTCATGCTTATAAAATTATAGTCACACATCCTGCCTTACCTGATAAATTTTTTTTATCCTTTGTGTTTCACAAGTTTGAGGAATAACTAATCAAAGTTAAAGGCCATTGAATTTATAGTTAATGTAATCTATTTAAATTACAGCTGTTTCATAATGTATCATTTTCATTTATTTTGTTTTGTATTTCAGTTCTGATTCAGTTTGAATACATTTTTTTTTTTTGTAAGTTTGACTTCTTTAGTTTTTATTTAAAAAAAAAAATAAAGATAATAAAAATCTTACTTGTCTTAAATATTATTTGCAATAAAGTTTTAAAATAAATAAAACTTAAACGAGACTCTATCTCAAAAACATTTTTTTTTAAAAAGCACCAAAAATTTTATACTGTTTTCAATTATAAATTAAAACCATCAAGTATTGCTCAGCTTGTACAGGACTTTTCTTGCCTTCATTTTATATGTCAGGATATTTTATCATGTCCTTTACTATTAATGTCTAAAAATAGTGTGTGGAACTGATAAATTAAAATTATTTGTTTTAGGCAAAAAAATATTTAGACAATATTAATAAAGAACTGCAGAGAATTGAAAATACATTAAAAGGTCTGAATGACAGTTATGTAGAAGCAATGAGAGAACATCAGATTTTACAAGAGGAAACAGAAATTATGCAAAGACGTCTTATTGCTGCTGATAAATTAATAACTGGACTTAGCTCTGAAAATAAACGGTAATTTTTTGTTTCTTAAATTAATATTGCTCTTATAATGTCAACATCTAATTTATCATCAACATAATGATAATGGGTAGGCATTAAATCAGTTTTTATGTTCAGTTGTAACATTGTCTTGTGCAGTTAATAAATAAATAGATTTTCTATAATGTGGTAAGAAAAAAGGATCTATGCTACACATTATTGAAGTAAACTGGAGAACAAAAGAACATTTACAAAAAATTAATTTAAAATATAAAAGTAATGTCCATTTCAATTGTTAAAAAATAATAGATAATGGGAAAATGTTATACATAAAAGATTAAATAAATTAATAAGTAATGAGAAATAAAATAATGTTAATAATACTTTTGGCAAATAAGTAGAACCTACAAAACTATAAAATAAGCATTTCTTACATTGTTTTTAGAATGAGTGAAAAATACAAAATTTTACCTTAGCTGTGCATTCTTTATCAATTTTTTTTACAAAATAATTCTCTAATCTAATTATCTCTGACCTAGTCCTCCTCATATTTATTTTTATTTTTACCAGTTTGGTTCTACTCTTGGATAGCATTGTTTGTGAAGTTAGCAATGAGTGAAACATTGAAAATTCACTTACCATCAGTCATTATGCTGCTACCTGGTTTTGTATATTAGTTTACTATGATTAAATTTACCATCTCTTTGTTTTGCAGGTTTTTAAAAGGACTTTCTTGTTCTCTCTCTTAAGCCAAAACTTGCACTCATCAAAAACACATTTATCATTCTCAAATATACCTTCCAGTTTTTTGCTATTTTTTTGGAGCCTATAATTATATTATCAAAAAACCATTTAAAACTACAAAAATAATGAGCACTAGAAATGATAAAATATTTTTACGTCTTTATTAGATATATTTTTAATAAAAAATTAAGCTAGAAAAATGAGCCACAGAACTTGCTCTAAACCCCAAAGATAAATGTCTGTTATTACGTTCAATTTTACTGACTTCTTATTTAGGATTGCTTTGAATAGCCTGTGCTTTTAACAAATTTTCATTGAATGTGGAGGTAAGTTCTACACATATGTACATCCCATCATAAAGTTTTCCCAAGCCTGGCACTCAGTGCCATTTATTTGCCAGCCTTATTCTACAGTATTCAAGTTAAAGAAGATCCCATAATCTACACATAATTATGCAACCTTGTTCAAAAACTATTGCTCAACAGAGTGGTAATACTTAAATGTACAGGCAATAACCAGTCCTCCCCATTCAGCTTCAGTCGTACCAACATCTTCCACATAAGTGGCCTCTTTTAACTTGAACACTGTTTTATTCACTTAGTTTAGTCTATAAAGAATAGTTTATTAGCAAGCACTTGCATAATAATTTAAAGAAGGTGTTAAAAATGATATCCATCTACTTCTATGCACAACATGTTTGACCATGTTTGCAGCTACTCTTGTTAGCTCTATCCTGTCTTATTTCCTGGATGACATTAGTAATGTTTTTTCAATTCCTGCAAGATGTGAGGACTGCTCTTATAAAAAATTTTTCTTTTACATAACCCCACAGAAAGAAGTCTAGACTAGTCAGATGAGGGGATCTTGATGGCCACAATCCTTTAGAAATGATTTTTCCACAGAAAACATTTTGTAGCATCTACATAGAAGGGCAAGCAATATGGCAAATGGTGCTGTCCAGTTGCAACCAACAGTCACGCTTATTCTCTTTCAGTAAGGCTAGGAACTGTTGGATAATTTCTTGGTAGAAGGCAGCATCCACAGTTTTTTTTTCAAAAAACAAGGGTTTAATTTTCATTCCCTTGAAACCACACACCAATATACCTATTTTTTAGTGTATGGGAGATTCAAAGAAAATGTGCAGGTTTTCAGTATCCCAAGTTCAGTAGTTCTGATAACTAACATACTCAACTAGATGAAACCATGCTTCATCTGTTAAAACACTTGATTTAAAATGCCAGTGAAGCCTCTAATGAAGTTCTTGAACCATTGATTGCCATGAACCCTTTTAGCATAATCGTATTAGTTAGCTCATGGAAAACCTTCTTCATTCAATATGGATAACATTTCAGCTTCTCTTCACTGCAGTGTGGGATGAACCTAGTACAATGTTCTTTTCCCACTTAGTCTCTGCAAAGATTTATGAAGCGATCTTGTAACTGCTGCTTTAATGTCCTGTACGACCTGTGTCGAGCATGTTTCTGGTCTAATCTGATTTAAAAAACTTAACAAACTTCTGAATTACACTTGTCATTGGTGCTTCCTTTCCAAATTTCTCCTGAACATTTGCTGACACACAACATAGATTTCTTCTCTAAATAAGTTTCCATAATGAATACAGGTTCTTCAACAGCTAACCATATTTTAATAAACACACAATTATGCAGCTTTGTTCAAAAAACCATTGCTCAACACAATACTTGTACAGACAATAATCAGTCCTCTCCATTCCAGCTTCAGTCATAATGTGTCTTCCACATTATTTTACTTATCTCACACCAATATGCATTTTAAGAAAAATATGGATTTAGTATAAACTACTGATTGATGGGGCCTTTTTTAAGTTGAACACTTTGTATAAGATTCCTGTAAACCTGTTAATGAAAGGTTATATATTTTTTTGCATAAAAAGATTGAATAAAAATTTTACTTAACACCTAAGGATGTTATACTTTCATCTTTAAAAGGCTTAAAAACTCTTCAAATCAGTATGACTGAGTATAACAAATAAATTACTGAGAGTGGACAACCTTGAATTGGCTATGATCATTGGGCCTGCATGGTAGAGTTGAGCAAATGGTTTTTACTTTTTTTGTAATCCTTATAATTTAAAAATAAAAATCCTCCACTTTTAATTCTACTTTTTATTTTTTTTTTTAGGTGGTCAGAAGATCTTAAAAAATTACATATTGAACAAGAGCAAATTATTGGAAATTGTCTTTTATCAGCTGGATTTTTAACATATGCAGCACCATTTAGCTTTGAGTTTAGATATCAAATGATTTATAAAGATTGGATGACTAAAATATACAAATTAAGAATACCATTCACAAAGAGTTATCGTATTGAAAACCAGCTTGCTGATGATGTCAAGATTAGCAAGTATGTTATAACAACTAATTAGAAGTTAGGATTTAGAAAATTGTTATTCTGTAAAAAGTAGTATTCACATTACTCCACAAGTAATTATTTTTAACACTACCGCTTTGGCAGAGTGGTAGTGTCTCTGCTTTTAATCAAGAAGGTTATGGTTTGATTCCTGGTCAGACATTTTTTCAAACAATACCATACTTTATATTTCATATGTAACAGTAATTTTGGTGGTTAGTCTATTGTTTCTAAAAATTAATATTGCATGAGATCATAAATAACTTTACAAAGAGAAAGGTATACAAACAAAGGAACAGATCAGATGATTTATTACTTCCATACAAATCTTAAAGAATGTTATTATCTTAAATTAAAAAATTTATATATATAGAATTAATCACTTACCAAAAAATTCCTCAAAAATAATTGTCCATTTCTTCATGTGTTATAACTTTAGAAATAATCAGAAAATTGGAATCTGCACCAATAAAAATACTTAAGGGGTATGGTACCGCATAAAAGTGAAGGAAATGATAAAAAAGAATAATTAGATCACTGGATGGGTGTTGTTAAAAAAAGTGTTTTATGACACTGGTATTACAAATGCCATTCCTGTAATGCCTGGCTAATTTAATAGTGAATAAGACCCTGTCATTAATTTTTCCAATTATGGTTACAGAAAATTCCCTGAAAAATTACATTGAAATTGGTTTATATTTATTCAAGCTACCACAGAACACATAAAATGCCAAATGAGTCAAGAATTTCACTTTATTTGTTTAATTAGCTTAAAATTAAAATATTCTATTATCCACATGTTTTAAATTAAATTAAAATAATTTAAAATAAAAATGAAATTAAAATTAAAAATAAATATTGGATTTAAAATAAAAATAAAATACCATTATTATTAGTACTGATGAAGTTTTAAAATTAACAGATTTATTGTTTACTTTTTTGTATAAGAAACCTTTAGAGTTTTTTTGCTCGCACTTATTTACTACGTTCTACATAGTATATGTATATTGTGTTCATTGTCAATACCATTAAACAAACTTGCTTGTTTTAAATATTGCAGAATGTGTACTGGAGTAATGTAAAAATGACAAATGTCCCAACATAGTTATCATTTTTTGATTTCTACATTTTAGCAATTTATGAGAATTTAATCTCCAAAATGTACTTGTCAAAAACACTGTTAGGATTGTACATTGTGACTTCTTTCACCTGTGAAGTATTCCCAATTATGCATCCGCATATTGGTTGAAGGTGATGTTCCAATTTCTATCAACAGACCTGAAACTCTTCTATCAGAATACTCTTGAATTCTTTATCACATTATGTTGGGTATCAACTACTTCATCCAAAAGGATGAGGCTTTTCTAATTGTACTACAAAAATGCAGTCAGAAATTTTGGAAACGTGAGATGCCAGAGAGGGGGCAAGTTAATGAATAAGATGGATGAATTGATTTAATAGTTGGGTTTTTTGGTAGGTAACTCTCTTGATGAGTAGATAACTTGCCAAAGCACCATGGATAATAGAATATTTTCTGCCTTAAAATTTATACTTCAAAATGTAATTTATTTTGCAACATCAATATCAGATAATGATACAAAACATAAGATAAGTAATAATATACCAAATTTGTTTACAGGATATTTTCTGCACTGAATGCAGTACCAGTATACAAAAATAATTGATTAGATAATTAAATTAATTAATTAGAACATCCAGTAATCTAGTATACTGCTGAACAGAACTAGCTAATTTATTAATTTTTAAAATTTTGTCATCATGGGGTTAGAAATTTTTTTAATACGTGTTATTGTTTTATTTCTAAGGAATATATTTATAGAGTCAATGGGTTAGATTTCTGAGTAGCATATTAAATATTTCCTTAGTTATGTGTATGTATGAATATGTGATTAAAAGAATATTCAAGATTGATATTATTTTGAAAAAAATGAAGAAACATAAATGTAAAATTCAATAAGATCCATGAAGTTAAAATGAACTTATCCTTTAAAAAAAATATAATAAAGAATGCCTGAAATATTATTTCTCAAAATCATACCCTATTTATTTTCAACAGATTGTTCTATTTTAAAAATTAGAAGTATGAAATATTTTCAAGTTTGCATCAGAATATTGATGCCAATTTGGAAACTGTGGTTTTATATATATTATTTTTTATTTTATTTTTTTTTAGTTAAACGGAAAATATATTTTTAGAAAGTTATTTTAACAATTATTTTTTTATACCAGAGATTGAATTAAAGTTGTAAGTAAGACTGCACTGTTAAGATGCAATAAAGATCACTTTTTACAAAAATGAAAAAGTATATTTTCAAACACTATGAGAAACTTATTTCTTTTCAGAAAATATTTTGTTACCCTTTTTTTATAGGTGGAATTCTGAAGAATTACCACCAGATGAGCTTTCAGTTCAAAATGGAATTTTAACTACTCGGGCCAGCAGATTTCCAGTTTGTATTGATCCTCAGCAACAAGTTAGTATCAATTATTAGTATTATTAGTATTTTTTATTTATATATCCTATTAAAATAAATAAGTATATTTTACCTAAGTACAGTAAGTGCCTCCGCTATAAAAGACTAATCGGAAGAGGCTGTTACCCATTGTTGGGAAAGCCTATTATATTGAATAACAAGTGCTACACAGTATATTTATATTTAATGTTAATTTCCAGGCCTATACAGTACATATAATCACATTTCATTATTAAATAATTAAATGTGAATTAAATTTTTTATTGTACTTACTTTTATTAAAGCCAGATCGGAAGACAAGATGAAAATTCATAATTTAAGAGAGAAAAATTATAATATGTAAACCCAAAGAGAAAAACTAATTTTTTTACATACACACTACACTACACAATGATAGTTCTAAAATACTGATTACAGTAAATTGAAAAAATTAGGTTTGTACAGTGTTTGATTTAGCCTACTTATGTGAAGTTGACGGAACCAGGGAATAAAAATTATCAATTTTTAATTGCTTACATGACTGGGTTTGCTTCTTTATAGTAATAATTTAAACCATCTAAAATTTTCATAATACGGCTGCACGTCTTGCTTCTGTGATAAATCAATTTATGAAATTATTGTATCAACTGCATCACAAACACTAGAAATACTGGGTTTTTAATCAGTTACTCTTCTTTTGCCTCATCATATTCAGAATCATTTTCAATCCGTGAAAGGATTTCATCATTCTTAATTCTGTGCCCGGATCGGTATCGCTATCTTCCAACCATTCTCACACATCTTTTCAGTAATTTTTTTTCTCCTCTTCTTCTAAAAACCATCATAAATTCACCAAAATATTTTCCAAATCTTTTTCAACATTTAAGTCAATATTTTTCAAAGCAAGTGTGAGGGTCGTTTTTTTCAATGACTGCCATGCATCATTTAAATTAAATACTGCTTACTTTATAGAATATCTTAAAAAAAAAATATAGTTTATCTTCAATTAAATCATTTTCTTCTTCAAGTACAGTAAGTACTTTATCTACCTCGCCTGGTATATAACCTTTTGCGTACCACAATCACATTCGAGAGGTTATGTTGGGTGGTAAAAACAAGCATTTAATTTTCCCATTAAACTTACCAATTTTTCTGGTACATAATGTGCCAGAGCATTATGTAGAATTAAAACAGCCTTTACTTTCAGCTGATACTTTGAGGATGTCTTCTTGATACTGTCTCATGACAGAAATAAATTTATTAAAAAAACAGTCTTCAAAAATTGGTAAGTTAAACCAAACTTTCTTTGGAAGAATTGTAATGCACAAGAATAGCAGCTTCACTGTGAGTTACATGACTCGTTAGGCCACAACAAATTTCTAAATCTGGTTAGCCACCATCACTGGCTTCAAATTTTTCGAGTTCTATATGATTGGCAAATTTTTTTTGCTGCATTTTGAATTTCCACTTTGCATATACTAACCTCTCAACAGCGTTCCTACATAAACCATCTTAATACAGAATCTGTCAGATTTTGATTAATGGCTACTCCCATATGTTTTCATTCAATTTGTGAATCAAACATAGAAAACTTATAATTTATTCAAAATTTAACAAGTTTGTCTTTCAATTTTTGAACATCTGATACTGTATTTTTTTTTTTGCCATATTTCTCACACGGTATTGGCATGTTCGTACCAGACTAACTAACTCTTTTACTAATTCAAGTTTCTGGCATACAAAGTAACATACATCAGAATTTCTGATAGTAGAAGATAGTGTAATAGTTTGTCAAATATTAATTGCATGTATTATGGAAAGTTGTGGTGAAAGTCAAATTACCATTCAGAATTGATATTATTCTAGCCAGTGACATGACAAAAATGTTTTTCTATTATTTACAAATTTTTAACTGCTGTCAGTTTACTTTTAAATTATTTATTCTTAAATAAGGGCTGTTTGCTATAATATATAGTTTATACAATTGTGGTCTTGATTTAGTGAAATGGGTGATAATAAGCTTTAGTGGCTGTTTAAAAAAAAAATCTTTCCAGAAACATAACTATTGATTTATATATGTTGGTTGCTTAAGTTATAATATTTTTTATTTTTTTTTATTATTTTAATTTTGTTTCCCCATTTTGTGATTAATTGTACATCAACAACAAGGACTCAAATAAAACCCTTAATATTTTGAATTACATTAAAAGTACAGTATAATCAGAAAAAAATGAAAAATGAGTTATATATTTCCTCTTAAGATTTTGAAAAAAAAATTTAGCTTGGAAAGGTATAAAAATTAATTAACTTACCTATTTAAATAATGTGATGAATACAAAGTTGAAGCAGGGAACTATCCAGATGCATTTGGTTCATAAGTGCTTAGACAAAATTGAAGGTCAAATATCTGTCATGGTGACTGAATAAGTTTTACTTAACTATTTATAACTAACTATTAACTTAACTATAACTTAACTATAACTAAACTTAACTTAACTATACTATAACTTAACTTAACTATAACTATAACTTAACTATAACTTAACTATTTACTGGGTCTATCCTGTTTAAAGGATAGGCATGTTTATTGTTTGCATCAGTTTTTGCTTAATATTTGAGAAACCATTTTTACTCTTATGTTTATTGACTTTTAGGAAGGTTAGACATAAATTTATTTAGGTACCTCTATAATTGCATGAGCAGAACCATTTAAACCATTAAACAAAAAGCATATCATATTCTTAGATGATTTTTTTTCAAGTAATGTTTTAAGCTGCTGACCGAATCACAAGATTTAGAGATAAGAAGTAATTTTTTGTGTCTTTTTTAAAGTTCTGTTAAGGAATTTTTTATTACACATAACAAAATTGGATAAATGATTTATTCTCTATTATCACCAATTTAATAGAAAATTTTATTGTTTACATTTTTATAAGGTAGATAAGACGTATTTATAATAAAAATTCAATGTAGTGTAAAATATGTTTAAATCTTGCTAGAAGACATATTTTTTAATAAGAAAACAATTTCAAGTATAATGGCAAATATCGTCTTTTTTAATTGCTGTATGAGACTTTGGCATAAATTTATTTGGAAAACTTATTTAGCTTAAATAGCATTTTGTGTTTTACAGCATCATTTTACATTGTTCACTATTGTAAGTCACTGAAAACTTGTCTTGAATCACTTAAAGTTGCTGAATGCTGTCATGAGTGAAAATTAGAAAATAGTCTCACTTTTATTAAATTTTTCACTTATTGTAAGCAATTCATTTCGGAGGTAAAATTTTTTATTATTTTTTTAACGTACTGATTTTGCACATTTTACAGGTGGTTATTGTATTTTTTTTTTTTGAGTCTTTTCTACATTTAAATGTAAGGTTTTTTCTTTAAATTGCTAAGATATGTGTACATGTTTCACTTTCAAGGAAAGAATCATGTATTGGAATCATGTAAGGAAATAATAGTGAAAACTTACAGATAAAATTGACGAGAACATCTGTTGAGATGCCAGTATATACAAATCTTTAGAGATGTGGAATTACTAATCTTTCACATTAAGAACTAGAGCTAACATTTATTGACCCTTGTAGCTTGGAAGGGGTCGATGAGAAGAAAGCATTGGATCCTAGAACAGGCTAATGTACATAGTCTTTGGAAAAAGAAGAATGCTTTTTTATTATACTTTTGTTTTTCATTGAGAACTGAAGCAAATTAATTAGTTAAATTGATTTGTATCAACATTTAGGAGACAAATGTCATTCATGATATCTATATTCAAATCTATGTACTCTTTCTACAAACACAGTTCAGACGCTTCTATATAGCTATTTTATTTTCATTCATGCCAATCTAACAAATGAATAAACCAGTAAACTCCAACTACAGAGAGAGAAGAAGTTGTCTCTTAAACCACAGTAGCAAATGTGAATAACTGTTAAAACTGTTACCAGAAATGTTACAAAGTTAAAGCACATTAAAAAATAATGAATACATTGTATTATAAAACTATAGACAAATTTCCTGTTTTTTCCACATTATGAATTAAATCCAAGCACTCACTGTATGTTTCAAAAAGGACTTGAGATGTTTCAAAAACTGGTTGAAGTTATGTCATTCTCTAGGAAAAACTTATAAAGTTTTGATTTGTGTAGTGATGTACAGTTGTCTTTACCATGAGCACAAGCATTATTCATTTAATCCTGTCAGCAAAATTGTTACTTTCACTGGTACAGAGCTTGAAACTCATGCTCAAAAAAAAAAAAATTGTTAGACTGCAATTCCGTGTAATTTGAACACTCAATGTGAAACTACCAGCAGAACTAAAAGTTATGCTTCATCCCAACTTTTTGTTGAGATTGATTGTTCTATTCAGTACAAAATATCAACAGGCCATTTGTGTGCTTCTAATGCTGCACAGAGAGCTCTTATGTTTGAGGGTCATTGAAATATAAACTGTAATTTGTTTATATAGTTTTCTATTAAATAAAACTACAAAATATTATCTTATTTTTCTACAGAGTTTCCTTCAACAGAAATACATTTTCTCCACTGGATAGGTAGCTTCTTGATCCTCTTCATCATAAAAACAATATGGTTGCCCCACTAATCAATTGCGCACATAGCATTTGACTGTGATATTGTCTTCAAATCTTTCTCCTGAAGCTTCGTTCAACAAACCAGATATCTGGAATCACATTGTGACAAGTTTACAGCAATTGTTCAAGAGGTGTCCAATCAATTTTAGCAATTTTATTATGAATGTGAGCCCAATAATGACAACATTCAGGCTGTTAATGACCTTGTGGAAGGTGACTGGTGCATAGTAGTTGGTGAAATTGCAACAGAATTGGGATTAAGTATTGGGAGTGTACATACAATGTTGTCGGACACTCTTGGATGCAGAAAGAAGACAATGAGGTGGGTTTTACGTCTTCTCACTGAGTACAGAGAAATTTCCGGAAAGATATTTGTCGGCAGCTTCTGAATTGCTTGAGGAAGAAGAAGAGGCATTTCTGTGTCTGTGTATTGTGACCTACAAGAAAATGTGGGTCCACCACTACATCTCGGAAAGCAAGAAGAAGTACGGAGTGGTGGAAACATTGGGAAAGGCTACCGATCAAGACAAGAAATGCTTGTCAACTGGAAAAGATTTCTAGTTGAATCTGCTTATAGATTTCCTGCAGAAACGAAGGATGGTAAATGCTACATACTATTGCCACTTGTTGAATCATAGCTGCTTATCGCAACAAACATCGCTGGAAACCAATTCACAATGTCCTCTTTCTCCACGATAATGCACGATATGTTGTCATTATTTTCCTTAGTCAGCTATGCCGGTGGGTGGTTCAGAAAGTGGACTAGATCAGGTACAACGAATTCTTCGGCCAGTATGACAAGAGCGGTGGTGCGATCCACCAACTTGCCAAGTTTACACACCAAATTCTCATTAGCGCAATTGAATTCATCCCTTTAACATCTGGAAAGCCAAGGTGGCCTGCTGTTCCTTGGTGAGATGACGACTGCATGCGTGCACTAAGAGATCGGCGTAGGACTTTATGCAAGCCCTGTGTCGAATGTTTCGGTGTGCTAAACGAAAATCTTGGCTGAATTACGTTAAATGCATTTCTTGGACAACACCATTATATGTTGCATAGAGAAAGGTTCAAACCACATGTGGATAATAATTCAACGCAGACGATAGGACTTCAAAGCAGTGGAAACCTTGTTAACGCACCAGTTGATGTGGCAAACACACTCGGAAGGTCGTTCATGGCAGTTTCACTTACATCATCTTACTGTCCTGAGTTCATGAAATATAAGTTGCAGGTAGGAAATATCCTGTTGGTGATTGGAGAGTCACAAAATGAATTAAACACACGTGTTTCTTATAATGAGCTAAGGTATGCCTTAAATAATTCTTGTGACACTTCTTCTGGAAATGATACTATCAGATCAATATGTTATCACAACTCCCAGATAGTGCACAATGACTTATTTTATGTATCTATAACTGGATATTCTCTGACCAGGTGTTTACAGATTATTGGCACTGGTGGTCCCCATTCTGAAACCTGGTAAAGGTAAATTATGCTCCACAAGTTGTCATCCTATCTCCTTGACCAGTACCCTCGGCTAGGTGATGGAACGGATGGTAAACCGTCGTCTAGTGTGGTACCTTGAGAGAAACGCCCCAGTCTCCCCAGAACAATGCAGTTTCCACGATGGTAGATCATCTATTGATCATGTAGTTGCCCTGGAAGCTGCTATTTCAGAATGCCTTTTTATTTTGCCAACGCCTGGTTGCTGTATTTTCTGATTTGCAAAAGGCATACGACACAGTATGGAAGAGAGGAATCCAAAATACTTTTAATGAATGGGATGTACAAAGTATCTCCTCGCATTTATCAGGGGGTTTCCTCAGTGGTCGGTCCTCCCAAGTCAGAATTCAGCACCTTTTCTCAGCTGTAAATATATGATTACCTCCAGTTGTTGCTTGTGTTATTTTACCCCTTGGTGGCATTTTCTTGTTAATTACTGATTTGGTCTCTGTTTATGTCATAAAGACATAAACAGAGACCATAATGTCATAAAGAACACAAATCCGGTTATCTTGTTGCTCAAATTCCATGAGTGCTCATGTCATAGAGTGACATGTACTTCAAACACCCTGTTTGTCTGTAAGATTCAGTGTGTTATTTTGCAAATAATCCAACGTAACACAACTGTGAGCTTCCGCTCAATCCACAGCCACATTGAAATTTCAAGCAACGAGCACGCTGATAGTGCAGCAAAAGAGGCTTGCTTTCAGCCTTCGTTCACCAATCGCATGGTGGGGCACCACTATGCGATTGGTGAACGAAGGCCCCACCACTATGCTAAAGCAGACTGTTACGCAGTCTGCTTAGCAAAATTCTGGTTTAATTTGAATGACCCTTATATTGTTCAAAAATCAGTATGACATACTTCTTTTAGAAGCATTCAAAAATGAATACTTTGCATACATTACATAAGTCTTTTAACTTAAAATCTTATGGATGTAGCGTTGTTCAAGAAATTACTGATGAAGACAAAAGTTGCTCATGTACACTGATAAACAGAATAAACTTACATGAACAGTGATAAATCAGAATGTGGGACAGCAAAAAGCAACATGAAACTGAAGCACGTTTTTCATACCCCAAAGATGAACAATGTCTTTTATGCTATTAGCAAAGCTAAAGTTCATAATATACTCCTCTCATTAAGAATACATAAATGGTATTGTGTTCCTGGATACACCATAAAATTTTCTCATTTTATAGTTGACCAAGAAGGCTTTTATTTCCCACTGGACAGTGCACCCCATACTACTGCTCAAAAGTCTTAGTCTCTTAGATAACTGTTGCAACTCCAGATTGGTGAATTGGTTTAGCTGATCCAACTGCGTGGCTACCTAGGCCCTGAATTTTGATGCCTTTTGAATTTTTTTTATTTGATTATGTTTAAGTGTTTGTTTTGTCGTTATATCTTGCTGAACTCAAAAATTGAATCACTGCCATTAGTTGCAGAACTAACACTAAATATGATGTATCGTGTATGGCAAGAACTCATTTACAGGTGGGATGTCTACCTTACCACCAATTTTTCTCACATTGAATCAAAGTGATGATTTTACGAAAGTAATGTATCTTGATGTGATACACTTTGAATTATAACCTTATTCCTAAAAGAGATCCTAAATTTCTTACATAGGAAATGTTTTCCTTATAATTGTTTAATTTTGCTGTAAATGTCCCTGCAGACGAATTCTGTATACGTTCCGAATAAACTTCAACACACCTTCAAAGTTGTAATTTTTTTCTTATAATACTTGTTACAGCATTAAAGTATATCAAAGTAAATATTGCTGTTATATTTTTTAGGCACTTAACTGGATAAAAAAGAGTGAAGAAAAGAATAATTTAAAAATACTATCATTTAATGATGCAGATTTTTTAAAGTTTGTTGAAATGGCCATAAAATATGGGTCACCAATTCTGTTTCAAGATATTGAATATGTTGACCCTGTTATTGATAATGCATTAGAAAAAAACATTAAAGGTTTGTTTTTAAAATATTTTTTTATTAATATAAATTAATTGGTTTTTAATCTATCTTTATAATATTCCGCATCTTTTTAAGTATTGAAAATTATTATTATAGGCATGATCTAAATTATTATTGTTAACTGTTTAAGGCTACATAAAACTGGCAAAGTGCTATC
The DNA here is from genome assembly GCF_047948215.1 of Lycorma delicatula. Lineage (NCBI taxonomy): Eukaryota > Metazoa > Arthropoda > Insecta > Hemiptera > Fulgoridae > Lycorma > Lycorma delicatula. The sequence continues at coordinate 65,426,690 of NC_134466.1, forward strand.
TAGGTTAATCTACCTAAATGGAAAAAAAATGTATTTCAATACGTAATGAAATTTAATTCTTAATGAATAATACAGAACTACTTGATAATGTAAAGAGCAAAATGTTTCAGATTCTAAGATTTCATACTTTTTATTCAAATTAGATTTTGTATAAGAATCATGTAACTGTATAAAAATCTTGCAACCTCAAGAAATAGAAAACCTTGAAACTTGGAACTTAGAAAGGAACAAGATAAAGATACAGCGTATCCCTGTTGGTTATAATATAAAAAAAAATAATATAAAATGAAAAATTTAACTTATTCTTGTTGCTTTTAAATAATTATTTTAGAAATACAACATTCTTATTTAAGGGACAGATAATCAATCTGTACATAGTAATCTGTGCATCAGTGTCTGGGTCACTATTATAGACATATCACTGAAATAATGTTAAATATCTATATTATACTATTTTAACTATGTTTTTAATCTAAGTTTCCATATAATGTTTTGCTGAAGCAGAGATTTATATGAAAGTATTAAGTGTAGCGGAACAAGATAAAAAGCACTAAGTGAAAAAATTAATTTTTGTAAATAATCATAATCTCCTGCTAAGATGCAATTTGAAAATTATTTTGTTACATCTATAAATAAATGTTTTATTCTGATTGATAGATATAATACATTACAGAAATCACAAAAGTAAAATGTAATATTAATACACTGTATTAAACATACCTGATGTGATCTATATAAAGTATAAGCGCATGCGTGCGCGCACATGTGTGTGTGTGTGTAATATAAAACTACCAAAACACTGTAATTAGGTAAGATAAACTTAACATATTAATTTCCAATAATCAATTTTTATAGTATCCTGCATCAGTTGGTATTGAATTCTATCACATTAAAACATATTCATTTAATGATTTGTCATTTTATTCAAAATTTTCTGTTTTGAAAATTTGAACTGTATTATGAATGTATATGTAATTATTAATTTTTATCAATACAGTAGTCAGCATGATAATGAATTATTGAATATTTAAAAAAAATAATACATATATGGAACACAGAAACAAGATGCATTTATAATACATCAAAATAAATAATCTTAATTGTACGAGAGATATGTTTTATAGTAAAACAAAATAACTGTTTAAAAATTACACTTTTTTTCAATATTGTACATTAAATTTTATGAATGCACATATGTAAAGATAAAATGTATACATCAAAATGAGTTTGTAAATTCTACATAAGCCATATTTTATGAAATGTAAATAAAACAACTTTTGTGATTTTATATTCTGTAATGCAGCATAGGTAGTCAGTTGTTACCGATTCAATTAAGACATACTTCAGAAAATTAAATATTTTAAATCTAAAATTAAATATTTATGTCTACCTGTAAGAACTCATTAGTTTAAAAAAAACAGCTTTATCAGCAACCATATAGTTCATCTTTCAAACATAACTTTTTGCTGGTAGTAAAATTTCTTATTGATTTCACAGCAGTATTTTTGTAAAATTGCGTTCACAATTTTATCTGCTCCAGGATACTTATGCCTTCATCAGTTTAAGCAAGTCATCCATTTTGGATTCTGTTAGTAGCATTATATTATTCTATAAACATTATTAATCTCTGCTTTTTATATATATTTGGTTTTTATCTTTGTTAATATCTAATATTAAACATTTTATTTATTAGAATAAAATTATTGACGTATTCTGAGTAATTTTTTGTTTTAGGTTACCGCCAAATTACAGTTGGCATCTTCTACAGCTAAAGATATAGAACAATTAAGAAACTCTTACAGAATTATTGCAACAAGAGGAGCAATATTATTTTTTGTTCTTTATGAAATGTCAGCCATTAATCCTATGTACCAGTACTATTTAGCTTCATACCTTGAAGTGTTTGCTTATTCTTTAAGAAAAGCTTTACCTGATGCTGTTTTAAAGAAAAGAATAAGAAATATCATTTATACTTTATCTAAAAGTGTTTATGATTACGGATGTACAGGTAAAATAATTTTCTCTCTATATATATTTTATAATAATGTTACAATTTTGGATACTTACGTGTGTTATTAATGTTTTATAAAATTTGCTTTTAATGACTACTATAATAATTTAGAAAATTTGCATATTTTAAGAGTATAAAATTCCAGGTCAACCAGTCAACCAGCTAATTTAGATATATGAAATATTCATATATCTATATGAATATAGATCTAATATATGAATATAGTGTCTAATTGTGATAAATCTAATATAATTTGTCATTGTCCAAAATTAAAAAGAGAAACTAAAGTTAAAGTGTTAAGATGTATTTAGGTGTTATAGTGGCCTCTCATTTACGCTGGGATGCTCATATCAATTATACATGTCACAGGCTCAAATATTTAATTCATAAATTTTATAATGTAAATAGATAAGAAATCTGACTATATCTAAAATTGTTTCTTTTGCATATGATCAGTCAATGCTTCAATATGGAACAAGTGTGTGGATGGTGTGGCAAATATACATCTGAATAAAATTTTTGTAATCCAAAAATATTTACTAAGAATGCTTTTGGTTAGACCTAGGCTTTATCATAGCAGGGATTTATTTAACAAATTAAAGGTCCTATCACATAGACAGCTATATATTATTAATATATTATTGTACATAAATAAACAAAATGTTTTTTACCATTAGTGAAACATTATATGACCTTCAAGCATTACATTTGAAGTATGTCATACTAATATAAATGTTTGTAGAAGACAATTCTGTTATATTTTTAATGAGTTAATAAATTTCATCCCTAATCATTTCATATATGCTAGTTATAATGAAAATATCATTAATGAAGTGATTAAATGGACTGTATTGATAGCATCATTGAGAGGCTCTTTTAAACTACAGTTTTGTTTTGTTTTTTTTCATTAGATATTGTTTACTGTGAATTATAACTAGTATACGATATTGACTTTCTGATATATCGGCTATTTTGTTTTTTGTGCTATTGTATTTTTATAATTACATCTTTTATATTTTATTTTTATTTTTAAATGTAATTTTATTATATTAAATTACAGTATATTCTTAATCTAAATTTTTGTAACTCGCACCGGTGCTCAGTTTTTACTTTGCAGGTATTATTACTTCCTGTATTCTAATATGTGTTTTTTTCTATATAAAAGAGGGGGAAAAAAGAGAAAAAAATTGAATTGAATTTTATTGTATTAATAATAAAATTGTGGATTAATTCTTATAATTCATTTTTTCAAAAACCAGGTTATTAATAAAGTTTTCTTAACAATTCTTTATTGTCAATATTATCCTTTCACGAATCCCAATACCCATTTTAGATTTCAGGACTTGAATGCTTTCGTAAATATAAGAGAATTTAAATTGTTATCCTTATTCTGCTCACAGAAGTAAGATAATAAATAAATTTACATTTTCATACATTCTGTATCCTATTGAGAGCAGAAATTCAGAAAAATTATATGTATCTGCAATGTTACATATAATAATCTACATGATTAATAAGCACTAATCTCTAGCGATTAAGAATGGACTAACCTTTTGGAAGTTACCATTCTCTTTCGTAATGATCAAAAATCTTGGTTTGGGAACATTATTTCCAAACAAAGCTCTTCTTAAATCTTTACTGATTTTATCAGCATCTTTTCTAATCTTATCAGACTCCTTTCTATTTTCCTCTTCACTTGTGGCAAACCGGAGGTTTTTAAACGAGGGTGTTTACGTGCACCCTCTGCCACGTTTGATTGTTCAAGTATATTCATTGTGTTTATCCCTTCTGTAGCAAGGCTAACCGGGGTAAACCTCCACTCCAGGGCTACTAACCTTGGAGGTCCGATCTGGTATTCCGGTGGAACCGGCATATGTCCTGGCAGAGAGTGTATGCGCAATCTCTGCACTGACTCCAGGCTCCTACTCACCGAAGCTTTCAGAGCTCCCATGGCATCTTCTTCTCTTTCTGATGCCAATGACATTCGCTGGCTTACATCAGGTGATGAAAGCTTCGTTCGTGCTGTTAGCATCATTGCTATGGAATCTAAACTAGTACTTTCCGGCGGCTGATGAGCTGGATTCGATCTCTAATGGTGTGCTGAAATAGATGCTCTCGCCGAAGCTGTTCTTTGAGCTTTTGGAGGCTCCATTGTTGCAGTTTTTGTATCATCTGTGTCGGTGCTTTCTCAGTAATGACTTGCACATCCATTTCGGTAGACTCAGATTTTCTTGTCAATTTCCTTACCCTTGTGACTAGACGACAGAGTGATCTGTTTCTCTTTGCCAGATAAATCAAGATTTTTGACTTTTACGTCAGTTGGTGGCTTTATAATCGCAGGTTTTCTGTGCTGCATCGGTACATCTCATATCAACGACGTCAGTCTGGTAATGAGCCTTCGCATATTTGATTGGTTCTGACCGATGAGTTGACTCAATCTTTGTATCAATGATTTTTTCTATCATTGGTGCAAGACTTGGTGCCATCGTATTAAGCAAGCAACTGCTCCACGTTAATTTTTGAGGAGGAGGGGGTATCAGCTGCTTCTGCATAAGTGGTCGATGGTCGAGGTGTTCTTTGACTAACAATTTTCTTTGCTTCAGGATAACTAACCTTCTGAAGCGTTTTAACTTCCTGAATGGTCGTTTCAGATTTATATACTGGGCAATTCCTGGATCGGTAGTTGTGGTGGCCTTTACAATTAATACAGATTGGAGGGTCTTTACATGGTTCACCCTCATGTATCTTCATTCTACATATGCAAATTTCCTGCGCTTCACATCTAGCTGTAGTGTGTCTGAATCGTTCACTTAAAACACCTCATAGGCTGTGGAATGAAAGCACGTACATCAAGCCAATGTGTATGCCAGCTCATACCTTTTCAGGAAGGTAGGCTATTAAATGTCAGTACATGTGAGGGCGAAGGAAGAACCTCACCATTTCTTCTCATTGTTAGTCTGCGACACTGACTCACTCCTTGACTCGACATTTCCTGTACTATTTCTACTTCTGTACAGTTAGTAAATTAAATTATATTGTTTATATAGAATTAAATATATTATTATATCTCGTTAACACTGCTTTACTTTTACTTTGCAGTTTAGTTGATGGGATTTTTTAATTTGCCTGATTGAAATTTTGTTTGTTCATGTTTTGTTTTTGAATTCAGGGTTGTTATCTACATGGGTTCTACTTAGAAGGTGCACAGTGGGATATAAAAAATAGTCTCCAAAGATCCTGGCCTAAGGTACTGATATCAGATCTGCCTTATTCATATATTTCCAGTGGAAACTCACCGTTTAAAACTTCAGGTAATCTTTAACAGATCAATACACAAAGCTGTGTATCCATTCCGGAGCTGTGTAATGTTATTTCAGTCGTGATTTCTTGAAAATAGTAACTCCTATTTATAATGGCTTTTAATGATTTTTTTATAAGATTATACCTTTAGAAGCTTATAGATGTCATCAGTATTTATGATCTCTATATTGGCACTCCTTCACTCCTGCCTCATATTGATGGAATTTAGATAATTATATATGCGTTAAGGTTATATTTTGAGTGTGTGTATGTATATGTGTGTGTAACGAATCCAAATAAAAGTACAACAAATTCCATAATAAAATTTTGTTTACTTAAATGAATTGTTTTTGTATTTAACATTTTTTAATTGTAATATTTTGCTCGGCCCATGAAAAAAGTTTTCTTTCCAATTTGGCCCGTAGGCAAAAACTGTTGTCCACGCCTGTGCTAGAAGCATTAGTTTTTGTTGATAATACTGCTTATACAATTTTGTACCAATGAAGCCTTAACAAAGACATCTTTTCACATGTGTCTCAAGGTGATTTGCTCATAGACACATTTAACCACGGTCAAGAATTAACATTTATCCATCCATGCCTGTTTGACTTCCACTACATTGTTTGCTGTGAACCAACACCATTTAACAACCATTCTTAATGTTCACTAGAAGTAATTAAATTCATATAATCTATTCATCCATCATAATTAATTCAAATAAATATTAGTAAAAATTTTGAATTAAAAGTTTATTTTATAGAATTAAATTTTATTAATCAAATAAATCTTTCTGTAAAATTATTTTATATGTTTTATTATGGTTGTAATTTTATTAAGATATTGGTGATACAGGGATCTTTACACCTATGCATTTACACGGTGCATACATTTATATTAGATAATGAAAGAAGCTTTAACTTTTCCATATCCTTTCCTGACCCTTAAACTGTTTTGCATTAATCATAATTTTACATAAAATCATGTGATTTTCCATTACTTCTATCCAATTCACAAGAATAAAAAAATAGTTTATCTACAGCTCTGTGCCTGTAATCACTATTATTATGCTATTCATAATTAGATATCACATGAGAGAATCATTAACCTTAATCTAAGAAAATTTATTGTCTACACTTTACAGCTTTAATACGTAAATTCTGTACAAAATGCAACAATAAAAAAACAAAAGATATTAATTACAAACAGAAAAATTATTTGACTAAGGCCCAAAGAATTTTCTGTCATGTAGACTTTCAAAACAATTCAAGCTCATTCACCTGATTTTTCTGAAGTAAAAAATAACTGATCACTTTACAATTAATTATATGCCAATCAGCATGCATTGTCTTTTTAATATATATATATATATATATATATAGGGAAACTTATATCTTTTTAATTGCTTCTACTCATGTTACTGATGAAAGAAGATTGTGAGACTGAATTGGATTAAGTTATTGTTTGAATTACTTGTATGATTTTATTAGTAAGTAATGTAGTTTGCAACTGATGAATTACACTGGGGAACACAAAAGAATTTTTTTGTCTCAGGAAGAAAAATATGTGATTCTGATAGTATTTTTTCTCCTGAATTCAAATATGATATTGGTTTTCCCCCATCATGCAAGGTTTTTTGAGAGGCAAGCATTTATAATCTCAAACATTTTAATACTTTCTGCATTCTTAATTACACAATATTCAAACATTTGACTCATCTAGAAAGTAAGAAATGACGATTTTCTGCTATGTTTTGCCTGTGGAGCATCCTTCTTGATGGTCCAACAATAATTGGCCAGCATATTAGCATTCCATTTGCCTTGATACCTGTTTTCCATAGCTGAAATCTCCTGATGAAAGTGTTCCCCATGCTCATCGCTCCCTGCACAAAGATTTTCCGGGAAGAAATCTCAGTGCGAGTGCAGGAAGTGTACTTTTAAGGACATGTTACAACCTAAATTTTTATAAGATGTTATACGATCATTGACAATATCAAGGTAATTTTCCACCTTTCGATTTCCCAAAAAACTCTGAGTAACATTTTTGAATGCTTGTCAAGCTGCTTTCTCCAGTGGATTCAATTGTTCCTCAAACTTTTCATCATGCATTAGTGATCATATTTGTGGACTCACAAATATTCCTTCTTTAATTTTTGCATTAGTAATTTTAATTTTAGGAAACTTCTATTTTAACTAGATGAAATCAGTACTATTTTCCATGGCCTTGACAAAATTCTTCATTAATCCTAATTTCATGTGTAACGGAGGTTGATACACATTTTTAGGATTACACAATGGGTCATGTTTCAAATTTTTCTGTTCGGGAATGAGTGATTCATGTTTAGGCCATTCTTTTCTAATGAAATGGTTATTTCTGTACTTGCTATCCCATTCACACAAAAAACAACAGTACTTTTTTGTAACCAAGCTGCAGACCAAGAATAAGTGCAATTACCTTCAAATCACCACAAATATTCCATTTATACACTGCATATTGAAGCTTTTCTAATATAAATTTTAAGTTTTTATATGTTTCTTTCATACTAACAGAGTGAGCTGCAGGTACTGATGGAATTTATTGCCATTGCCATTATGCAGAAGCACAGCTTCTAAACTAACTTTAGAGGAATCAATGAACAAGTGTCATTCTATTGGGTTATGTTCATTACAAAGTGTCTCCATAAGAAAAGAAATGTCATTACAAAACATTAAGCTGCTTTCTTAAGAAAAATAATCTTTAAATTCAGAATAATGATTACGATAAGTACATATCTTTGTATTCTTTTGAAGAAGATTCCTTCCTTTTTTGAAGAAGAAGAACTTCCTTTTAGCCAGGAAACAAGCATTTTAAACTGTTTTTTGGATAACTTGAGATCGTTAAGATTTTCTTGAGTCAGTAAATGAGGCTCAGCTGAACTGCCTTGTTCAAAAGTTGTATCACCAGAATCTATTTCTTTTTCTTACTTCCATCAGACTCTGAGCTGTATTCATCTATTGCCACATGTTCTGGAGGCTTTGGTATGGGCAATTCTTCACAGTTTGGAACTGGTCTCATTGCAGATTGCAAGTTAGGGTTCACTACTGTTTGCTTTGATTTTGACGTAATCCCTTGAATGTTTGTTAAGCAGAAATAACAGTCAGAAGAGTGATCTTTGGGTTCCCTCCAAATCATAGGGATGCAAATGGCATGTGGCGTATGCCATTTTTCCATGCAGTGAGAAGCCTAGAACACAATAAACAACAGATATGTGGCCAAGGCCCATGTTTGGTCCCTGACGTTACACCCAAAATAAAGTTCATAACACTTTTTTACTAATGGAGTAAGGTTTTATCTTTGGAACTCGAGCATCACTTCACCACATACATAACAAAAATTGTAAGGGTGATTTAGACAAACTACAAACTTAGCGTTTTGTAACGGTTAATGAAAGTAACAACTAATTAAATGAAATAAGTTGTAAATATGTAATACACAATAAATAATTCAGACACATAAAGTACTCATAATGATGTGTTTACTGGTTCACTACTTTCACAACTGGCATCGTTCTGATGTGTGCTATACTAGATCATGTTTGTACATGTCTATACACATCTTAACCTGCACAACAGTAGCAGTGTTACCCTTTGAGTTAGCTCATTTGTTTCAATCATATTTACAATGCTCTAGGAGCTTTTACTTGACAATGGACAAAAAAAGTTTTAAAATATTAAAAAAAATTAAAATAACAAACTGTGGGTGATAGAAAAATTCTGAATATATATTTGAAAACAGGATAAAAAACTACATTAAGTACACCTATTGATACTTGTGATACAAAAATCATGTTGACCAGTGTTATTTATTTATTGAAATTTTTTACTTGTTAATACTTGATGTGCAATAGATGAAAGGACCAGTTTATTGTGTAGATGTGAGTGGGTGTGTCCACATGCACAAGCATGTGATTAATAACTATAATTATCAATTAATTAATTTATAATTATCATAAAAATAATAAATTCAGTATCAAATCTTATACCAAACAACATATGTGACATGTGCCTCTAATTTTTTTTTTTATATTAGTCCATTGTTTACACTAACTCTGATGTAAAATTGCCCTAAAAACTCAAAAACATTCTTGAGAGATATATCAGTAAAATATACCTGTTAAGATTCATGTATCCTTTCCTCTTTATTAATTGTAAATAAACAAACTGTATCTTCTTATTTTTGTAAAAGTACATGAAGTGGTTATATTCATTTGGCCTATTTCACCAGCTAACTTTTATAATATTACTCTTAATTATTGTATTGTGCAGTCTAATTATATATTTAATGTAGTCATCATCTACACCATCATCAACAATGCATTATTCATTTTAAACATAAAACTTCAAATATGAAACATGTAATGGTCATTATAACATATTAAACTTATATTTAAACAGATTGAGCAATGACTATTTATTTTGATTCTGAACCAGCAAACTTATTATATAGAATAATGACATTTAACTAAGGTATTGAATCAAAGCGGTTTGTTATTCAACAATACCTTCAGAAAAAATGTAGTATTCTCTTAAATTCTGAAAGTTACAATTATGAAACTACATTCAGTTAGAGTAGCGAGATTATTTTACAAGATCATATTGATGTTATAGCTGTATGTCCCTTATAGTAAATACAATTTTTCATAAAGTGGGAAAGATACAAGTAAGAAGCTACATATAGTTGTGGCAGTGAAATTATTTTGATGGACTACAATTGTATTCAATTCGGTTTGTATAGCTGCTGACTCTTAAGAGTATACTGAACAAATTTTTGAGATACATTCTGTCATTTGACCCTACATTTAAGAGATTACAATGACTGTTTTCTTAAATGTAGGCCATTAGTTTTGGATGCTTTCAGCCTAGACTTCCTGTATATAAAATGCATGGGTAGGTGTGATCAACATGCATATTGATAAAACGTATATAATAACTATATTTACCTGTTATAAATTTGCAAAATAGTTTTGTTTTCCTAAAACATACTTGTGATAATAAAGTTTTCAACCAAATGTGTAAATATAAGATAAATAAAGTACCTTATTATAATAAAGTTAACTCATTTATAATTAATTAATATCCAAAACCACTTTGATTATGAATATATCTTAAAAATATTCAATTTTTTTAATACGTGTTTAGTGACTTTTTACAAGATATAATACTTAATGTTATTGGAATTCAAATAGTTTTACGTTATTCATAATTACCTTTGAATTATTAGTTATTTTTAATTTACAGGTTATTATTGATAAAGGAACCTACAAGGGAAGTACCAAGAATCGCATTAATCATAAGAGATGTGTAAATAATTCAGTATATGATGGAATTATGAAAGAAAAATCCATTGAATATAATCAAAGTTATAATTCAAAATCACATTTACATATTCATAAAAAATGAAAAATTATGATTGTAATTTCTGCCAAAAAAGTTTTAGTGATGTTTCTTATTTAAAGATGCATATTAATTTACACACCAAGGAGAAAAATTATGTATGTAAATTTTGTCAAAAGTCATTTAATATTAAAAGCAATTTAAAGAGACATCTTAATAATCATACAAAAGAGAAAAATTATGTTTGTACATTTTGTGAGAAGTCTTTTAATCAAAGTTCTAATTTAAAATCGCTTTTAAATATTCATACTAAGGAGAAAAATTATATTTGTAACTTTTATCAGAAGTGTTTTTTATGAAATTTCTAATTAAAATCTCATTTAAATATTCATACTAAGGAGAAAAATTATATTTGTAACGTTTGTCAAAAATCATTTAATGCCAGAAGCAATTTAAAAAGACATCTTAATATTCATACAAAAGAGGACGATTGTACTTGTAACTTCTGCCAAAAGTTGTTTTATCGCATTTGTGATTTTAAAAAACACATTTATTTCCACTCTAAAGAAAAAAATTAATGTTTGTAACGTTTATCAAAAATCTTTTAAGTTTTTTAAGTATTGCACTATTGATATGTAATATTTTTATACATAAAAAATCTTTTAATAGAGTTATATTTTAGAAAGACATCTTTGACGTTATTCTTATTAGAGAATCTTTATGACCTTTAAAATTCTTATATTAAGAAAATTGATTAAGGAAAAAAATTAATAGCTTTCTTTCAAGTGTGTTTAATTTAAGATTCATATAACAAAATTTATTTAATGTTTATAATTTAACACACAATTTACATTTTTCTCACTTTTATATGTTGCAACTAAAGGTGGAGAGGTTTCAATTTATATATTACTGTATTTTATAATGTGTGGGTATGCATGCTTATGAACATTTTAAGTCCAGAACCATGGCAATCAGAAAATTTGGTGTAAAAAAGTGTGTGTAAAGTTCTTAAGTGAGACTTGTTATACAAATCCCAAGTTACATGTGTTTTTCTTGAACATTTTTTCCTCAAGTGCATTTTCACAAATTACCGTGACATGAATGAATTTAAAGCCTCATTGTGATTTTATATTAAAGTTAACTTTATAATAATAATAAAACCACACAAGAAGTGTGTAATCTGATATCTGTGCCGCAACTAGTTTCACTGTTTTCCTCCATGCTTTTATGAATACCATCGTTTAATTTTAATGGTTCTGAAAATTCAAAATAAATTAAACTTTAAAAAAGGCAATAGAAAATTGTTTGTTCAGTTTAAAAGATTATTTATGCAGCTTATTAATTTTACACATACTATTTGTTCCGCACAAGCTCTTCCCTTTCTAAACCACCCTGATGTATTCTCCAAGTTGTTTATTGATGTGCCCTTGTATTCTCTACAACTTTTGTAAGATTTTATAGATTACTGAAAAAATAGAAATTCCTCTGAAATTATTAACTTCCATTTTGTTTCCTTTTTTGTGTAAATGGTAAATTAGGGCAGATTGCACTTGTGGGATTTTTTCTGTGTCCCAAATGTTTTAAAAATAATTTCTCTAATAGATCATATATTAATTATCTAATAATCATAATTTTAAAAATTGCATTGTTCTCACCAGATGCTTCAATAATAATTATATATTCTTTATTTTTTGTTTATTTAGGGGATTTGAGTTTTTTAGTTAAGTTACTGGTTTCAAACAGTTGAGCTTTTCTTTGGGGTTCTTTGCTGTTTCAATAGTTTTTCATAATAATTTGCTAAAGTTTTGTTATCACAGGTTTATTCGACTTAATTAAAAATATTTTTACTTAAATTTTATCTGTAATTAATTTTTTAGAAATTAATTTTCTTTGTGAGTAGACTTATTTTATTGTAATGAAAATTTCAGTTTATTTAAATTTCAGTTTTAGAAATACACGTATAAAATATAAATTGTAATTCTTATGTGATAATAATATTTTGTTTATAATATAAAATATTTCAGAATTATGTATTTTGATTTTTGTATCTATTAATTTTCAAATGTACATTCCAAGTGGTTCATTTTTTAATCTAATAAACAAAGTTTCACAGAAAACAGATTGTTTTTTTTATTTAAAACATTCCTTTTTATAAAAATAAATAGATTGTATTACTGTGACTGAATGCAAGTTTATTAAAAATATTTTGTGTTATTACAATCATTAAAACTTTACATCCAGGTTTGGATTTCTGTAACCCGGAGTTCTGATATTGGTGGCTTCTTATCAAAAAATAGATTGTTTTGAGATGCAGCATTTATAAAAATATCATTTTTTTGTCTTTAGTGATCGACTACTTTGGTCATTAGCCCCATCCCACTTCAAAAAAAATAAAAAAAAAGTTCAATAATTCACATTCTCGTGAAAAAATGTTCAAAATTTCACATTCTTCTATAATTTCAAATCCAAAAATTACCGCCTAGGCTTTCCTTTCTTGCATTTTTCCATTCTGCGAACGGCCTCAACTTCCGATGACAGTGTGTCTGAGGCTTCAGACATGGCATCGTCTTCTCTTTCTGATGCCAATGACGTTCGCCGGCTTACATCAGGTGATGAAAGCTTCATTGGTGCTGTAAGCATCGTTGCAATTGAATCTAAACTCACAAGCGATGCACTTTCAGCGGCTGATGAACTTGATTCAATGTCTAAGGCTGTGCTTGGGCCGGCTGATACAGATGCTCTCGCCACAGTTGTTCTCTGAACTTTTGGAGCCTCTGTACGTACAGTTTTATTATCGTCTGTGTCTGGTGCTTTTTCAATAATTACTTGCACCTCCATTTTTTTGATTGACTCAGATTTTTCCTGTACTCTTATCACAGTATGCTTAGCTTTATGACTCGTCGTCGGAGTGATCTTTTGGTCTTTGTCAGATAAATCAAGACTTTTCTTCATTACGTCTATTTTTGGCGTTATAATCGAAGGTTTTGCCAGTTTTTTAAACCGTGTACGTAGATTGACAATCTTCTTCGCTTCAGGGTAGCTAACTTTTTGAAGTGTTTTAACTTCCTGAATGGCTGTTTTTAATTTGTATACTTGGCAGTTCCTAGATCGACAGTTGTGGTGCCCTTTACAATTAATACAGATTGGAGGGTCTTTACATGGATCACCCTCACGTATCTTCATAACGGATATGCAAATTTCCTGCGCTTCACATCTAGCTGCAGTGTGTCTGAAACGTTGACACTTGAAACATCTCGAAAGAAATCAAAATTTTAAATAAGAAATGGGGTACAATTTTTATTTTTTGAAACTGTTGATTTATAATTCATAATTTTACTAATTTCCTAGATTGTCCTTTTTGTAAACTAAACTTTTCCTACCGCATTTAGTTTTCCTCCATTCTTTTTACTATCTAGAACACAATTAAAAGGGACCATAATCTCATTACCTTAAGCATTTTTTGAATTTAATGGTACTGTTAATTCAAAATAAATTTAACTTTAGAAAAGGCGTGGAAATTGTTCAGTTAAAAAGTTTAACATTTATGTCCATTTCTACCAGCAGAATCGCATACCTTTTTAAAATATAATTATATAGTTCTTGTATTTCACCATTCTTTCTCAGATTATTAATCTTACACAAACTATTTGTTGTGTTCATTAACTTCCCTTTCTAAACCGTCCTGATGTATTCAAATTGTTTATTGATGTGCCCTTCTATTCTATTCTCTAAGTATAAGTGACTGAGAAGAGAAGTTCCTCTCTAATTACACTGATAAACATAATTTTTGTGTATTAACATGTGATACATGATTTTAATCTGTTTTAAATATGAACTCAGAATCTTTCTATCGGCCACCATTTTTGAAATTTTTTCAAATTTTAATTAAAGTATGTTTTCATTTTTCCGTAAAGTTAGCATTTTAAGCTCCCATATATTGTATTTTGTTAGCTCATTTTTTATCGCTTAACTTAAACATAATTTGTAAGATATAAATAAACAATACTAGAAAAAGAATTAAATCCGTATCGCAGTCACATATTATGACATCATATCTAATACTGAAGAGTGAGCCTTCACGGACAATATTAATCATGTCTAAATAGGCCAAAACATGTAGCTGAAAACACAGCTGTGTTTGTATTAAGCACTGAATTTAGGAATGAATTAAAATTTTGTTCAGTCTTATTGATGTCTTAAGTTTATTAATAGTGCAGTGTCATAATATAATGCCTCAAAATTGTGTAAATGATGCGGGTGCCCTTTGTTATGTATGTGGAGAGTTTACCGTAAAATCAAATAGAAAAAACATTTACACCTTTAATTAAAAAAACATGTCATTTGTACTTTCAGTGTAAAATTGATTAGGATAAGATGCAGGCTCCTCATATAGTATGTATTAATTGTTCTGTATATTTAAGAGGATGGCTGAAAGGTACACGGAAGGCTTTGCCATTTGGTGTACCTATGGTTTGGTGTGAACGAAAGGATCATGTAACAGATTGTTACTTTTTTTTAACAAGTGTGTCTGGAATTTGTAAAAAATTCTAAACTTACTGACTGTAAAATACCCTTCATTGCAATCTACAATCAGGCCTGTACCTATAGTGAAATTATTCTGGTTCCTGAGCCATCTGAGAATGTATGTTTGGAAAGCAGCGATGAAGAATCAGGCAGTACTGAAGAAAACAACAATGATTTTGATTTTGAATTATCTTCCAATAAGACACATCTTATTGGAAGATAATAAAAGATGAATCTGAACTGTTAGGATCAAGACTGCAAGGTTGGAATTTACTTTAAAAAAATACAAAAATTTTAGGCTTTTGAAGCCGACAAAAAGAACTTTCTCAGTACTTCATTGATGAAAATAATTCGGTTTATTGCACAAATATTGATGAGCTTGTTGCACTTAGGACAAGTTCATAAACAGTCCTACTGTTCATAAAAGGTGCCAGTCCTACTGGCACCTTTTCACACATTTATCCAAGTATAGTTTAAAAGTGGTTCTACTACACAATGGTAGCAAATATCATTTGATACCTATCGCTTACGGTATTAATTTGAAAGAGACATACAACGTCATGAAAGACGTTCTTGAAAAAATAAATTATAAAAAACATATATGGTGATTTGAAAGTTATAGCTATTTTGTTAGGCTGCAGTTAGGCTATACTAAGTGCATGTGTATTCTTTGTGAACGGGACAGCCCAGGATAAACATTACATTACCGAAGAATGGAAGAAACGAGAACTTAACTCCAAATGGAAAAAATATTATTCACGATCCCTTAGTTGAACCCAAAAAAATATTTTTACCCTCTCACCATATCAAGCTAACACTAATAGAAAATCTTGTAAAAGCAATGAATCCAGGATAGTACTGGATTTTTGTACATCAAGAAGAAATTTCCGAATGTAAGTGAAGGAAAAATTAAAGAAGGAATATTTATTTGTTGGCCCTCAGATAAGAGAGTCGGTCAAAGATGATATATTTAACTCAATATTAAATATTGTAGAAAGTGCATCTTGGACTTCATTTAAAGATGTTTGTAAAAATTTTCGACAATTACCACAATATTGTTAATCAACTTCTTACTTCATACAGAGGTATGGGCTGTAATATCTTTGAAAATACATTTTCTCCATTCGCATCTGGATTTTTTCTCGGACAAACTCGGAGATGTAAGTGATGAACACTGTGAACATTTCCACCAAGACATTTCGGTGATGGAAAGCCGCTATAAAAGGAAATAGAATACTAACATGCTAGCCGATTATTGTTGGACATTAATTCAGGATTTGCCTGAGGGTGTTTATAAAAGAAAAGCATCATTGAAATCATTCTAACACAGATATGACCGTGCAAAATTATAAATTTTACAGATTTAACCATATTTTCTCTTAATTTTTTTTGAAGCGTAATTTAATTTAAAACTAAGGGTGATAAAATAATTGTATTTACCGATCTGTAATGCATGCAAAAAAAAAAACAATTCAAGAAATGGTATCACACTTAGAGAAACATAAAAAAAACTTTTTTTGTCTATCAGTGTTATAACATCCATTTTTTCAACTTTTTTATGTATAAAGGATGAATTAAGGCAGATTGCCATTCTTGTGGGATTTCCAAATATAATTTCTCATAATAGATCATACATTAATTAGCTAATCATAATTTTAAAAGTTGCACAGTTATTGAGTCCCCCCCAAATGCTTCATTATCTTTTTTAGAGATCTGATTATATGTTGTTTATTTGAGAAACTTAAATTTCCTTTAGTTTTAAATCTTTTATATTATCCAAAAATAATAAAAAATTTCTATTTGTTTTCATTTTTATTTATATGATTTTTCTCAGAATTAAATTTTTTTACAAAGTTAACAATTTTCCAAATAATATAACTGTTATATACTATAACAAAGTTACTTTATTCCAAACCTACAAAAGTGTATTTTCCAACAAAAAATTTTGTTTTTCTTAAAACCTAAGTGAGAGAGAGGTCTGGGACCATTTTTATTTTATTTTTTTACATCAAAAACTATAATAAGCATCAAATTTCCCCCTGATTTATACCCTAGAATTTTAGTAGTTTAATTTCACAGAGGAAGCAGAAAGCTGGGCTATAAATATTTTGCGAGCCAAAAGTTGCTAACAACCTGTTTTCCGACCTATGTTTATATGAATTTTTTTATATTGGCTATAGAATCATCTTCCGAGAGATTGCCGTGAAATCTGTGATAACTATATGTATGTATATTTTTTTCTTTTTCAAACATATTTACTGCTCTATCAAATGAAGCAATTTAAACTATATAAAATACACAAGACATTTTTCAGCATAAAATGGTGAAAAAAAAAGAAGATTAACATAGAACACAAGTAATTAAGTTTTATAATACATTTTTTCAAAGTACTTTCCTTCTGTTACTACACCCTCTTGCCATTGAAACAAGAGGGCGTTACTACGCCCTCTTGTTTCTATAAAGTTGGAAACATTCTGATATGCATCTAGATTTTCATTGCTTCAGTCATCATGTAATCAGCATATTTGTATTTTTCTCCTTTGGAACATTTTTAAGCAAGGAAACAAAGAATAAGCAGGTGCCAAGTCAGATGCTCCAGGGTTCATACATAGTCTCATGCCAGGTATTATGATGAGCATGGATATGTACTGTTGCATTGTCATGCAAAAGAAAACAATTCTTTATTTCCTATTCTTCAAGTTGATTCTTCCTAACTCTCTCCTGTAAACAAAAAAGCATAATGAAGTAGATTTCCTTGCTGGTATTGTTCACTTCAAATTCAGGAATGTATTTGTAGTGAACGATATCCTGCAAATCCAAAAGACTTCAACAACTTACTCCTATCCAAATGATATTTCTGTGATTGTGATTATGTTGATATACACTGTTGACAATAGGTGTTTTGTCTATGGTTCATACAAAAAAAATTTTCTTCGTTATGATCTTGATAAGTCATTCTGTGGTGGAGCTCCTGCCATTGTCATGTGGGATATTTTCTAATATGCAGATAACATTTTTGGAATGATGTTTTGACAAATATGATGCAAGTTCAGACCATTATGTAGAATACTGGGATAACTTCAGACTATGGATGTTGTTTCCTTGACAGTTTTTTTCTGTCATTTCAAACAACATTTTGACATGCTCAGTATTTTCGTGGTAGAATGGAGTATCCACTACAAATGTCATTTAAGCAATAGTACAACCATCTCTTAAATACTTATAGAGATTGTAATCTGCTGTTTTCTTCATTACTGATTCACATATGCTTGTTCAAGCAGTCTTAATGTTCCTGATGGTGATTTTTTTTTTTTTTTTTAAGTAAAGTACAGAATTTGATATGTGCGCTCTTCAGTTGCTGACATTTTTCACTGTACATACATGATATAAAAAAAAAACAGCTTTAATATTGTTGTATGCAAACCAGAAAACTTGTAATATATTTTTTTTTATTAAGACATGTGAGTGCAGCCAACAGTAAAATCAAAAATTACCTTATTTCAGTTGCTATTATAAACTGTATGAGGCAATTCTGGGAATTTTTTTATTCAACTGTGTGTGTAGTTCTGTGAGAACATGTTATTAAACTTTAATATACTTTATTATACGTTATTATATATACATATATTTATATATATATAAAATATTTATTTTTATCTTATTGAATTTTACTGATAAAATAAAAATATGTTCCTAATATGAGTTCATATCTGGAAAAGAACAAAAAAAGTTATTCACATGCTGTAATATATATCAGGAGTGTTAATAAAATAAGGGAACTTTAAATAACATCACTAAGAAAAATGAAATTCAGCAAATGCCTCTTTCACCTTAAACTAATCTACTATTTAATATTACACCTAGCAACCATGGAAGAATGCAAATCAAAAATTAAGTGGAAAGAATGGCAGTTGTAACACATCCTTTTAAAGGCATTAAAAACAAAACTTTTATCATAAAATAAAAACTTCAGGCTATAACAATGTAGTCAAAATGACAGCAACTTGATTTTTTCACAGTTTATTTCAAAAGTGACATATATAGTGGTACAAATTTTGAATTATATTATCACCATAAACAACAAAAAATAAAAAGCAACCTAAATGGAAACATGAGTTAATAAAAAAAATCTTTTTGAATCCAAGTATTCATCATCAGTTATTAAAATAATATACTATCTCTGGCAATTATTAATTTCATATTTTGTTAAAACTGATAATGATTGGAGTAAATTTATTGCCAGAGATAGTATTTTAATAACTGATAATGAAGAAAAGTTCTTTTTATGCAGAATGATAAGTTTGCATTGAGATTGCTTCTAATTTGTAAGTTTATGTTATTATTATTATTATTATTATACAGCTGTTTCAATCTTTTACAAGATGTAGCCTCTTCAAGTCTAGTTCGACAGGTAGGCCTTCAACAGTTCTCGCCATGCTCATCTGTCATGTGCTGTCCTCTGCCAGTTGGTTCCAGCCACCCTTCTAATGCCTCTGTCTCATCGGTCTGTTGGCCTGGCTGAAACGGCAATAGCGACCTCGTTTTGTGTAAAGCGTTTAGCTTCACAGTCTATTATGTCCGTATGTCCCTCGTCTGGCCGCCGTTCTCAGGTTGGGCTCTGTGGTGACTATAAAGTCAACCTCAAGATCGTTCGCAGTCTCCCCCACCAGATCGTGGGAAAGAATGCTCCTGTTGGCGTTAGATAGTATTATTTTAGCCATTATTTAGGTAGTCCACACTGCACTCCTCCCGTGCGATGGTCTGTGCCGTTGCAGTCAAGGCATTTAGTGGCCTCCTTGCAGTCTCTTATCACATGGCCTTTCTGACCGCAGTTGTAATAAAGGGTTGACCTATTCAGGCCCTTAACGTACTCGTGTGATCAGCGGCCCAGCATCTTTGACACATCATATAAGCCCGGCAGTGAACCCAGCCGACCTTAATTCTACTGGAAATTAACTTAGTTGCAGCCCTCTGATTGGTTATTACTGTCGCATTTCGAGTATTTCCATAAGCCTGCCGTAATGAGGTAATTCTGAAAGACTCAGTGTCTCCAATAACAGCCGTAATAGCCTCGCTTAATTCTTGCGCTGTGATACTCTCTTCCATGTCTTTAACGTGCACCACTGCGCGTCGGTCGCCCTTAGTACGAAAATCCACTTGAAGGTCAGAAGCCCTGTCTCTCAATGTTGCGGTAAACTGAGCCGCATCTTTAATTTTGACTTCCAAGTCTTCATTTCTACTCTTGCGAAGGGACAGGATTTCCCCTGCCTCGTCTTTAAAGATCTTATCCTTTACAGTCCCGAGTAGATCAGCATACGACTTGCCCTGTGACCGGACAACCACCACTTTGCTGCCCTCCACAAGAGGTGTTGATCGCCGAGCAGAAGCGGATCTAGAACGCGTCCTACTCTCTTCAGTCTTTTTCTGCTCTACCATCAATCCAGGCGTCTCACTAGTCCTGAACAGATAGATAACCATCTTCTTAATCATGACACCAATAGGACCACTTGGCAGAACGAACGCCGCATTAGGGGCCCTTAGTAAGATCTTCTTGACCGCGCCTAGTATACACCCAGCAGCAGCCCTGTCGACAGCAGCCCTGTCGTAGAAAACAGTATACTTATTGGTCTGAGTATCGTATTCGTCATCCATAATGACAGAAGTGTCTACAGCTATCATTCCAGGCTTCTTGCGCTCTGCCATTGCCCTTTTGGACTTGATGATATCAATAAATTGGCAGGTATCTGTAACGCCCTCTGCAGGCAAGGTAATTAATTTGGCTTTAGACATTGTCCAGGCAGACCATCTCTTAGCGGTCATATCCAGAAGTTCCTCATCAGTTAATTCAAGACTTAATATGTCTTCCTGATCTGCACCAGGGGGCATATCAGTCTGTATATATTGCGAACTGGTCTCTGGAGTAGTCGTAGTCTCCTGCAGATGTTTTAAAGCGGTGTATATTTCTCTTAATTCTTTACTACGGTCATACATATAATTTAACATGTTTTTTCCCAGATGTTGTTTGTAACGCATCATCGCTTGTCCTAGTCGAAGAGTAACCTCCTTTAAGCCACCAGTATAGACCTCTTCTTCAGAGGAGGATTGTCTGATTCGTTTTTTGCCCTTGGGATCAGTCGGTTTCAGCGGCGGAAGGCCTGAGGATCCCTGTCCACTAGCATAACTTTGTTCTGCTTTATCCGCCATGGATGATAAATAACAACTATGTAGCAATTGTGTTCTCCAAGTAATTCCCTTTAATTTGATACCCCACACGTGGGGTAGCCAAAAATAAGGGGGGGTCAATGGTCCCCCAAAATCGAAAAAAATTAGGGGGTCAATCAATCGGGAATGACCCAATTCGTATAGATCCTGAACGGTTTTGATCCAGGACCAACGGGGCAGTAAAAAAAAAGGGGGGTCAAAATGGTCCAAAAGCAAAACGGACAAAAAATTCACAAGCATTGCGCAATAACGAACAGCATTAACCATAACAGTAACACTAGTGTTGTTCTCAACTGTTCAACTTGAACACTGTTGAACAACTTGAACAACACTGTTTACTGTTGATTCAACTGTTGAAGTTGAAGTTCAAGAAAAGAGCCTGATCACTACACCAACCCAAATTTGCTTACCATATCATGATTTTGTGAATACATGAACACATTTGAACTGCTTTTGGCTTTTCACTTACCCAAATTCGACAATTTTGTTTATTCATGATATGAACAAGGTGGAAATGAGCCTCATAACTAAAAACTTTTTCGCTGAAATTTTTAATTCACTTGGATGATGTATAATTTGTTTTTATTTCAGCAAAAGTCTCTCTCTCATAATATTTATAAAAAGAAATATACAGGAGTAGTACACACTAATATATTTGGTTGATATTTACTTTATTTTTAATATACTCATAATATGATGCATTCAGTTAGATGAAAATTGGATTTTCTTCAGCAATTAATAAAATATTAATGATATGTTAATATTCTTATAATCAATAAATCTAATAAAAATGGTGGGGTTTATGTTT
The DNA here is from genome assembly GCF_047948215.1 of Lycorma delicatula. NCBI lineage: Eukaryota > Metazoa > Arthropoda > Insecta > Hemiptera > Fulgoridae > Lycorma > Lycorma delicatula. Next base: position 65,448,924 of record NC_134466.1, read on the forward strand.
TTTTACTTTCTCACAAAAATGGATGATGTATAATACTTTTTTTTTTTTTAAATGAATATCATTATGTTATGTATACAAATAAATAGACAGTTATATATTCAGATGCTATTTACTCATTTTTCATTAGAATAATGATGGATAAAAAGTTTGCTGGAAGATTAATTATCTCCAATAATACCACCGGTTTTATTCTATCAATGATATATTAGTATTTCATAATCTGTACAATCTAATACATCAAAATAATTAAAAAAAAAGGGGTGATAGATTTTTTTTATACTATTTTGTGAAAGTGGGTGATGTACACTGTGTATAATTCATTGTGGTAATTATTTAGAAAGATATGCACATTCAAGTCATTAATTTTTATATATGTTGTTTTCTCAATGCTGATTTTAATTCTACAAAAAAATCACTTTATTGTAGTTTTTGACTTTGAAGTTTTAAAATGAAAAATCAAAAAATTACTAATTCCCATAGCAGCTGAGAATAGTCATTTGAATTTGTTTGAATACTTTTTTGTGTTTATATTTTTTTCCTTTTCGTGTGATCCATATCTAATGTTTATTATTTGTTTTTAAATAAACCACTGAATTTTGTATCAACTGATAGATTGTAAAGAACATTATTAAATTAGTTAAAAGGGATTTTTTTCACAATATTTAATATTTCCACTATAATTATCATAATTGATTTGACTTATTTTCAGCCCTTCATTCTCAAAACTACTTAACACTCAGCTGCGAGCGCTAAACGTAATGTCAGAGGTACTCCAAAATGCGTAAACCACGATTATTAAGGTGACAATACTAGGAAGGGCAGGTAGTCACTCAGATCAATTAGAGGGAGTTCAGCAAACATAATCTAACCTCGTGTAATTATCCTTACATATTAAATTGGTGGATTGTTAGGCCGAGTCAATAATTGTATTGAGTATGAAAATAATGTATATTACTAATGGTACTGAATTATGAAGTTTTTTGTGAGGGTACTCACAAAAAACTTCATACGTACCTGCGAGGTACATAACTCAAACGAAAAGTGTCATATTGAGGTTATTTCTGATTAGGGGTCATGATTGAGGTCATTTCCATTAAATTTTTTTTTTGTCTTCAGTCATTTGATGGAGCTCTCCAAGATTTCCTATCCATCGTTTAATTTTGGTATACCCCCCTAAATCCTACATCCCTAACAATTTGTTTTACTCCCCCTGGACGGAGAGTCTTATTCTTTAAGACTTTGGGGGTTGGCGTCCCCATGGGCCTAGCCTCTGCAGCTTTTCTTACCACTATACAGTGAGCTGCAGAACACTTTACACTATACACATATACTACACCAGGAACACTACATAAATTACAACATACACACTTACACAATTACTCAACAACATCCTACACTGATATTTCTTACATTTACACTCGGTGTTGTGACATCTTACGAAACGCAACTGTAACCCAAGGTGGGAACAAATTGTACCGATGGCTGAATGGCTCTACGTAGTAAGTCTTGAACGATGACCTCTGGGCACCAGGGCGAACCCAGTTGTATTTAGCTCTAGCTCCAGTACGCGTGCGCTCTGCTGGAGTGGTCCATTTTTCGCCGGTACTCGTGGGATCAAAATTTCAGTTCCAATAATAAATACAATGATGGTTGGTGGTCCATCTGACCAGTAATTTTTTGTCGAGATCTTTTATATGTAGATATCACTGAAATAATTGATGAGCTTCGCCCCCAAGATGTTGTTGAAGTTAAGCGTATAATGAAACGGCAGAGCGGAACAGAAGAACCGATACCGTCTCTTATACTGACATTCAATCTCCCTGTTCTACCAGAGAAGATTAAAGTGGGTTACCTCTCGGTTCGGGTACGACCATTCATACCCGACCCACGGCGATGTTTCAGATGCCAAGGATATGGTCACACTACAGCATCTTGCTCGAAAATGGAGATCTGTGCTCGATCTGTTAAAGAAGGACACAATGACACTAACTGCGAAGAAGGTGAAAAATGTGCGACTGCAGTGGTTCACACATACAGCCCGCTCCTGAGATTGCCCAACCTTTAAAGAAGAAAAGGCAATTCTCAAAATCTGTACTGAGCAGAAGCTATCTTTCCCGGCTGCACGCAGAGAATATAAAATGATAAAGAATTCACGGAACCTGGTTGAACCAAATGTATCTTTTGCCACCGCTACATCGAAACAAACTCCTACAAATGTTAGTAATCAGCAGTGCGGATCCTACAATGAACTTAAAAAACTTGTTCAGATGCTTTCTGATCAAGTAGCTTCACTTACAGCCACTATCTCAGAGCTGACAGAGATGAATAAAAAGTCTTTCGTCCCAGTTAGTGAATCCAACAGTGTGATTCATATGAAAGTCCCTGTTCCCAAAGTCTTACCGGTACGGGCAGGGACTATCATAGCTGGCAGTAAGCCACCTAATAAGCTCCCCGTAAAGGGAACCCACATAATCACCCCCTCTGGGATGTCTACTGCGGCATCCCATTCAAATAAATCTCCTCCACCATCATCTCATATACTGGAGGGTATGGTTGAGGAACTACCCGACCCCAGGACATTGGAGTTCTTTAAAATAAAAAATACAAAAAATAAAAACCGAATCACGTACAACTAATTTTTATATAGTTTCCCATTTTTTTTTTTTTTTTTTTACCTTTATGAACATTATTCAGTGGAATGTTAGAGGTCTTCGGTCCCGCATTGAAGATATTAGAGTACTGGCGCACGCACTTGATCCACTAATCATATGTTTCCAGGAAACTCATCTCTACAACATGACCCAATAACACTCAGAGGACACTTCTGTGAGAGATACGACTGTCTAGTAGACAGTAGAGAAAGTAATGGAGTGGCTATTTTCATGGATCAGGAAGGTGGTAGAGGATTCCTCGTCACCGAGTTTTGTTTTACCTGACGGAAAAATCTGTATGGCAATAAAATGCATGTTAATATATACGCTGAGAGGGAGAATTGGTCAAATAAAAATGGTGTTGTTACAGACAACCGCAAAAGCTCAAAGTGGACCTGTTCAGAGCATCAGGTTGACGATGCCAGCAGTTTCTGGCAGTAGCACGCTAATAGTAAGATCCGCGGGAAGATCATGTGCTGACCTTCTTCGCACTGTAAAACAATGTGTTACAAGAGAAGAGTGTGGAGATGTCCTGGCATTACGTATGGGTGCTGATGAGCGATTATGCATTCGGGTCAAGGGTCATACAAATGCAGAGGGTTTAAAAAACGTACTCAGAGACAGAGCCGCAGACCTACAGATTGATTTAAAACAAGCGGCAGTCGCAGGACTGTGGTCCAGCTCAGAGACTTGGACTGCGACACAACTGAAAATGAAATAAGAAATGTGGTGGCTCAAGTCATCGGTGATAAGGATGAATTTAAAATACCGATAAGATGGTAGTATGCAAAATGCATCACTTATCACAACACACAGAGCGGCAATGAAATTTATACAGGCGAGAATTTGTATACAATGGGTACTTTATAGAGTTCAGATAAGAATCCGATACTTACTGCTTTAGGTGCTGGGAGATGGGTCACTCCTCCTCTCAATGTTACAGGCCTGATCGCACTGGTCGTTGTTATAACTGCAGCGGACAAGGCCATAAGAAAAGAGACTGTACGGAGTCTTCAAGGTGCCTGAAATGTAATAAGGCTGGCATCAGACTGACAGCGGGCCTGCAACAAGACGGACTGATGAAACTGATGTAAGTCAATGCAAACCATAGCGCCTTTGGACCGTGCTCACGACGTGATTTGGAGAATGGCCATTGAGGAAAACATTGACTTTCTAGCAGTTTCAGAACCTAATATGAGGAGGGTGACTGCCTACACTTGGGAGGCTGATGCAGCTATTCTGAACGTATCAGGTTGGTATGCACAGATAGGTGTCTCTAGACATAATGGATTTGTTGCTGTGGAGTTGACTGAACATATACTAATATCTGCATATATCTCCCCCAACTCGGGGATGGCAATGTTTTCTGAATTTACAGAAGAACTTGAAGAATTTATAAGAGGACATCGCAAACCCATTGTATTAATGGGCAATCTGAATTCTGAATGTCGTGAGCCGGACGATAGGATCTCGACAAGACGCGGATATGTCATGCCCAGCATGTTTGCAGCAATAGGGCTTGTGGCATGTAACATGGATTGTGTCCCCCACATACATTGGACGTGGTCATGGCTCGATCGTAGACATAATGATGACAACAGAAAGCATAATTCCAACTGACTGGCGTGTGCGACAGGAGGAACTTGCTACTGATCACAACACCATCACATTTTCTGTGGGTTGCACACGGCCCGGATATACCAGAACCCCATGCTGGAAGCCAATGGATTATGAAGCCAGAAAAGTGGCAGATGAGGTCTCGCAAATGTTCGACGGAAATATACAAATAACCCCAGTACGTCTTTCTGAATACTTGCAAAACGCCTGCAGACATGCAGGACAGCAGGATGGACCACGTAGATACTGGTGGTCCCCAACAATTGCAGAAATAAGAGCATCAGTACTCGTATTGAGGAGAAAAATGCAGCGGGACACACGTAGAACTGGTCGAATGAATGAGTGAAAGAGAAAAGAATACAGTCGAGCAAGAAAGCCATTAACTGATGCGATCAGAGAAGCTAAGATAAATGCATGGAAGACGTTCATTGCTGATCTTGATGCTGACTCTTGGGGGGGAGCCTACAAGGCTGTGATGGACTGATTTGGTAGACATGTCCCCCCTCCTCTTACTGGTGAAATGGCGATTGAGAAGATGAAACGATTATTTCCAGTTGTAGAGACCGAATGGAGGGAGATAGTAGTAGTGCTTGATGAGCTTAAATCTACGGTAACCACCTTATATCCCAACAAGTGTCCGGGGCCTGACTCGGTTCCAAGCACCCCAAGGCACCCCATTACTGCCTTTGAAAATTTGCCACCATAGGCTACAGCCTAGCTAGCATATTTAGAAATCCACCACTGCTCAAACCTCCATGGTTGGAACAATAAAATTTTAAATAGAAAGAGTAAGGTTGCACATCATATTTAAATGATGTCGATGTAAAAAATTTCAAAATATTAAACAGACAGGTTGACAAATATTTGCAGGCACTTATAAATAAAAAATTCAAAACCAACCTCAGATTCAAACCCCCAAACCTGTAGACACACATTAGTACCACTTTCAGTATGCAGGTTGGGAAGATTTGATCTAGTGTTTATCATCATAAATATTACAAGATAAATAATAAACTTGCATCCAGTCCGCACAATAATACAATTGATTTGCTTTTATGGAATGAAATGGTATATGATTAAAATAAAGAAACAACCTGTTTTCTGTGTAACTTTGTTTATTAGATTAAAAAATAAATAATTTGTAATGTACATTTGGAAATTAATCAACAATCAATCTGCTTAAATATTTAAGTGGATTTAATAGTACATAATTCTGAAATTGTTTACATTAAGAACAAAATGTTATTTATTTATACCACATAAAAATCACAATTTATGTATTATAAACATATTTCACAAAGAATACTTAAAAACACAATTGAAAAAGTGAAAAACACAATTATCTATTTCCTACAACTATTCGATTATCTATTTCCTATCAATTCGTCAGTCAAATCAAAAAAAAAAAGAATAATAAAATCATATATACAAATCTATTAAAATATATTGAATATATCAGAATATACCGGTGGCAACAGAGTATTTTTTTTATTTTAAAGATTCTTAATTTTTTTAGGGAGGTTTTACCTTGGGCAAAAAAAAGACAAGCAAGCAGTAATCAACTGGCAGGAATTTCTATCAACCATCAGTAGTTACAAATAATGTATAATAATTTAAACTGTCTGTTCTAAAACCAAACATGGTGTTGGATGCCCCATATATGTAAATGGAAAAGTCCGTTAATGGAGACTGCCAAACATGGTTAGTGTTTAAACGGCAGAAGTTATTGCCATACAGCAATCTGTTCACTACTCTGAACATTTCTGCGAAGAGATGGTGCTTATATGTTCCGTTTTGTTAAGTGCACTTACTGCAATTCGGAACAAGAACATTAACCCACCTGAGTTGGTCTAGTGGTGAACACATCTTCCTATGTCAGCTGGTTTGGTAGTAGAGGATTCCAGCGTTCAAGACCTAGTAAAGTTGTTATTTTTACACGGACTTGTATATTAGACCAGTGTTCTTTGGTGGTTGGATTTCAATTAACCACACACCTCAGGAAAGGTCGAATTGAGACTGTACAAGACTACTCTTCATTTACACTCGTACATATCATCCTCATTCATCCTCTGAAGTATATCTGAATGGTAATTACTGGAGGCTAAACAAGGACAAGAACATTAAGGATGTCCTTATTGCAAACATCCTGTCCATTTTATACATTTTAAATCGATGAGGACAGCGATGTGTATTTGTATGAACTTCAGGAAATGTTGCCATTGCAAGAAATGAAAGCGCAGATGAAGCTGTCAGTACAGCAATAGTCTGTGATAACTTGGATACATTTCCTGTACGAGTGGCCGATGTTAAAAATTGTCTAATACTATAAGAAACAGGTAGAGTAATAAATGGAGAAGATTAAATACAAAACTAAATTCAGTTAAAACTTTTTCATATAAATGGAAGAGTGACGTGAAATAAAACTCGCCGAGAACAAGAGGTGGTGACCAGACTTACAATTGGTTAAACACGAATAAGAAATTTATATTTGTTAACTGGCGAAGAAAGACCAATGTGCAGTGTTTGTAATAAAGCACTTATAGTCAAGCATCTAATGGAAGAGCATACCATATATGAGAACCTCAGTAAAGGGTTCGGTTTAAGAACTAATTTTGCTGCTGATTTGGAAGATGGAAATGAAGAAAAAATAGTTGCGTATCTGCATGCCAGTGGACTATTAACAAGTCAATAAGCAGATTTAAGCCATGTTAAGGAATCTCTAAGTGAAGTAGTTTAATTCTATAGATAAAAAAGGGTGTCTTGAAGCATGGCATGTATAGGGTCGGGAGGTAGCCCTCTTGCCTAAGACACTCAGGCTCGCCTGCATGCACGAATGGAGGAGTGTAGACATATCCAAAGATGACATGGGAGACCCTCGAGGGTGGACAGAGAGTACAGGGCAAAAGGTATGCCTAGAGCCAGGTAGGTCAGGACCGGAAAGTGCAGCCTCCCCGCCAAGGGGTTCTTTGGCCATCCTGAACAGGTGGTAAAATTGCTCCTATGATGCAGGGGAACTCTGATGGATTAAGTTTTACAAGACATTTTATAGGGGGACAATCAACCACCACTGGGCAGTTCCAGTTAGCCCAGGAGTGCTTATAAAGAAAAAGGAAAAAAATTCTATAGATTGGTATGGTGAAGACATACTTTTTTCATTTTTATTTTGTGTTTCATTTATTTTTGCATTTTAATATAGGGGCCATTTACACCCTGTAAGTGTTCTTAGTGTCTTTAATATATGTGTGTGCCTAAATGTTTTGTGTTGTTTTTACTTAAAATGTAAGGGCCCTTTAGACCCTTACATATGATGACCCTGATGGTGATATAAACCTTATTTTAAAGAGTGTGATAAGAGCTAATGACTGTTGAAGTCGATGCCCATATAACAAAAAAAGTTGATGAAAATAATAATAATAATGAAAATTTGTACCCTAGTATCCCTATAGATCAAACTATATGTATAATAAGAAATAAAACATGTACCCTAGTATCCGTATAGATCAAACTATATGTATAATAAGAAATAAACAGAAAATTAATAAAGACCTGAAATGTATAGATATTATTATAAACATCATTAGAAATATATGTAAACAAAATTATTTTGAGTTTAACAACAAATTTTTAGACGCCAGATAATACTTTACCCATGGGATTTCCATCATTGGCCGTTAGGCCAAAATTTATTTACAGGAATTTGAGAGTAGAATAGTATATGGTATTACCCACATTTATAAAATTATAAATAACTTATTATGAACATATTATAAATAATGAACAGTTAATAATTTTAAAAACTTAATTCTTATAATAATTTAAAATTTACATTTGAAACTGACAAATACAGAAAAATATTTTTTTTAGATCTTGACAGAAACCAATAAAAGTAATAAAATTATAACACATGCATATAGGAAACCAACAACTAATAAAATAACTATATTAACAAAAATTCAAATCATTCTTGGGCGCATAAAATTAATAATAAAGTTACAAACATGTTAAATAGAGCATACATTACACACATAATAATAAAAAAAAACTAGATTAAAGTTATTACAAAAAAAAAAGATATAACATGTCATTAATTGATAATAGTTATAAAAAGAAAAATTTTAAATCTAATATTAAAACCATGTTGATACCTATAAATAATAAAAGTGTCGATGAAAATATTTATATAAAATATTGCTACACTAACAACAATATTGAAAATTTGGTTAATATCTAAAATGATAAAAAAATAAAATAGCTTATAAATGATTTAAAAATCCATAATAATGATAATGATCTCAATAGCTTGTGTGGTATCTATAAATTAACATGCAATGATTGTAACAAAATTTATATTGAAAAACTAGTAGATCCTTTAGGGAAAGGTTTGCAGAACATTTTAGTAAAAAAACAAGTTAGGTTTCTCCAATCTTGCTAATCAATATTAATTAATAAATGGTTTGATTAATGTACAGACAGAATATCAAAACCGCCTTAGATAACCGCACATTTATATAATTTAAATAAAGATTTAACATATTTTAGTACAGAATTGTATGTGTGACTTGTCACATATAATAAAAATTTTTAATTTTTTGAACTATTATGACTTCATGTTTTTATATATTTACAATTATAAGTTTTAAATTTTAATGTGTGAGTTTTAAAAAGAATATGTTTTATTAACTGATGATGAGGGAAACCCTCGAAAGCGCTTTTATATAATAACAACATGCTTAAGTGAGGCATTATTGAATTCTGTACTTTTGGTGGTAAACTTTTTATACTTTTAGGCTTTGATATTATCAGTACAGAGGGGAAATACAGACAAATACCATAACAAAAAAAAACTGATTTTTCTAAGTTTATACATATATATATATATATATATATATATATATTGTTTGTCTGTTGTTAATGCATCATGCGAGAACCAACTGACCAATTACTTTCAAATTTGCAGGATACATTCATGTTATCCCAGAGAAGCTTTTAAACCATCACCCGAGGCCCTAACTCCCTTGTAAGTTAAGATATAACTTAACTTCGCCCCCAAGGTGGATGATGTTATGAATTAAAGATACTCATTAAGGAAAAAATAAACTAATCCTTTTACTTCATTATTATATTTCTGCCCTTGCAAAGAAATAAGTTAAGAATTTTTCATCGTCAAAGGTGTGTGTACTTTAGTTACTATAGTTCCCATTATTCTACCTATTGTAATTTAGTTCCTTTTTCAGATTTCTGTAAAGCCTGAATATTGTAACAATTATTTATCAGTATTACTCTCATAACCATGAGAATAACATACAGTGCGGGAGTCTAGGATATGGAGTCATCTGGGTAGATGGAAATGGGAACCGAAGCAAAATCTGCAGATGTCCAGGACACCAGTCCCCCTGGAAAATTGGGAATGGCAATTGAAGCGATGTCTGCAGCCATGAGGTAGACCTTGAGGTGCCCCCGAGTTGGCTCTGGGATTCACATGGGCTGACCTGAGCCTCGAATGGTCCAGGTTCTGGTTAGACAGCTAGTCTCTTATAAGAGACCTAACATGTGTTTAATCACTTTGGGCAACCAAGTTACAGGGTTACAAAAATTAGAAAAAGTTTTAAATGATTATTTTTAAATATACACTTTTAATAACATTTTAATACTGTACAAATATAAAACCCTCTGCGCTACTATCATATTTTTGAAATTGCACAATCAATAACTGAAGGCAAATGTTCACAACAAAAAACTGAAATTATTGACAACATTTTGCACCAGGTGACTCTAGTATGATTTCTTTAGCATTGCTGCATCAGCTCCACAGAGCAGCTTATAACTTATATCATTACTCATAACTTATCATAAGTTAGCTCATAACTTAAAATATCATTTAATATGGTAAATATGTTAACTTTTCCTAATGTAAATACAGAATTAAATTAAATTTAATTTTCATTTCAATAATAAAATTATATGTCACAACTCTGTTGAATCTGCATCGGGTTAGGTTTTTATTACTAACTTGATAAATATTCAAATATGGCAGCGATTACAAATAACAACCGTTTACCCAGAGCTTATTAAAATGAGAACTCTATCAAAACGTTAAAATACACGCATTTCAGATATCACTGAAGTTTAAAAACAACACTTTTGCCCTCAAACATTAACCGTTTATCATTCACACACAAATTAATAAGTCGATATTAATTAAATAGAAAGAGAATTAAAAACATTTTTTTTTTATAACAGAACACACACGTGCATGCATACACACACAGAAATGAAATTAACAAGAGATTAACCCATGTTTGTTATAATATCCAATAATTATAAATACTAACATGACCCCAATAAAATTCCATCTCTTCTTCTGTCTTCACAGTGTGTAAATCATTTATTTCAAGTTCAATGGTTTTCATGTTAAGATTAATCAGCGGTGAAAATTCATCATTTAATGAGATCTCAGACTCCTTTAAATAAGATAAAAAAAAACCTTATAAAAATGTGAAAAACTAATTATTATTCGACAAATAGTCTTTTTTTATTCTGAATGTAACTTAATAATACCATTATATAATTATATTATGTCATCATAAAATAAATTAGTAATAATAAAACAGATTATACGATAAAAAAAGATGTGTTTAAAGTCTATACAAATTTTTTATAAAAACACATGAAATAATGTTAAGGTAAATATTTAAAAATAAAAAGTCACAAAATGATAATTCACAATTTAGAGGGCACTATTGAAAATTAAATACATGTTGATCGGAATCCAGATAAATTAAGAATTTTTTTAATTAGTATTATTTAAAAATTCTTCAACAACGGAATGTTGTTTCCATAAAAAAAAATGTTTAATTGTATTTTAAATAAATTGCTGGAAGATTTTTCAAATGATTCAGGAATTCAGAAGCACACAAAGGCCCCTTTCTTGTAATCTGAAGTACCATGTCAAGTTACGCGAAAACAGTACTGTTTTATGGTTCAGTTTCGGTGGATATTGTTATTTTTTTAAGAATAAGTGACAATTGTTTTTAGTAAAGATTGCACATCCATAAATATAAACACAAGGATATTTAATTTCACTTATAAACACCAGTTAATGATCAGACAGCCCAATTTTCTATCTTAAAAGCTCATCTTAAAAGAGATAGTAAGTGTCAACAAGTATTGCTTTGTCGAAGTGAAGGTTAATTCCAAGAATATGTATTAAATTTATCCCAATACCAGCCAAAAGGATTTTTAATTTGAAAGTTGTTTAAAAAAAATTCCAGATTGTTGGCATGCAGATATAAGAAATATGACGAGTGAAAAAATCACATATACAATCAGACACCATAAAATTATTTTATTCTGTCTTTAATAAACAAGTAGAATTTTTGCTTTTGCATAACTAAATCCTAATTCTCTTATAACTTCATATCAGTAGATTAGATTGCTACCTGTACTTTAAAAGGTTTTCAAAGAAATTTGTACAAAAGATTGAAACCTTTTAACGACAAAACATTTGCCTACCGGTTTGGCTTTCAAACAGATCATAGTACCGTCCAACAGATTCATCAAATTTCCCCTAATATTCAGACAGCTTCAGACAAAAAGTCTGCTCTGCTTGTTCTTCTTGATATCTGCCAAGTCTTAAGAAGTGTAACATGCTGGCCTTTTACCTATAGTTACAGAAGAAATCTCAATTTGTTAACCAAAACTCAACAGTCATCCAAATGTTCTGACAGTTAATCTTTGACATTTATTTCCAATTGACCTTTTTTAAAATTCAAGATCTTTAAGAAGTAAATCCTTTTATGAGAAGTATGATGTAAATAAGAGTTAACTTTTGCCGTTGAGGTTTCTCCTTCAAGACAGTTGTAAACATTTATTCACATCATTTATTCATTGTCCTGAACAAACGGATTCTAGGTATCTACTTGAATTAAAAAAAAAACGTTTATACAGTTGTTATTTATTTCAACCACATTCTAAAATATGTTAATACGATTTAAAAAAATACCGCCTAATAATGTCATTTGGAACCAATGAGAAACAGCTGTGAGGTAGACTTATTTCCTTATTCAGTTACTGTCATGTCATAACTGCTTCATGTCGTATCTATCAGCGAGTACGATTTGTTCTCGTATCGTGATGTCCTTGATGATGTCAAGCAGATGATCTTTGTGTGTGTTAATTAGACAAATCCTAGGTGTTGTTGAGCGAACCACCGAGTTAGTCTAGTGGTGAACGTGTCTTCCCAAATCAGCTGATTTGGAAGTCGACAGTTCCAGGGTTCAAGTCCTAGTAAAGGCAGTTACTTTTAAACAGATTTGAATACTAGATCGAAGATACAGGTGTTCTTTGGTGGTTGGGTTTCAATTAACCATGCATCTCAGATATGGTCTACCTGAGACTGTACAAGACTACACTTCATTTACACTCATACATATCATCCTCAGAAATAATACCTGATGATGATTCCTGTAAGTTAAACAGGAATAAGAAAAGCAAAGGTGTTGTTGAGTAGTCTTTGGTATAGGAGTTCATTAAATTGTACTCTCAGAAGTGAAAGGTGTTTTAGTGGTGTTATTTGTGATTTTGGTAATGTAAAGTGTTAGATTACGTAAAATGAGTGTTTCTTAAGAATCATACGTGTGGGTGTAATTTACTTTTGTAAATTAATGAGTAATTGAGTAATCACGTTTTCAGTGAAGTGGACTTCAACTGTTATAGTGTTTTTATGTTAAGAGTGGCCAGTTAGATTCGGCAGGATTGTTACTGTCAGTTTTGTAGTGTACAGCTGTGGCAATATTCTAAACAGGTATTGCCAATTGGAATATTTTCTAAGTCTAAGGTGAGCTAGAAGGGGGAAATTCCTTCTTTTTATTTTCAGTTATCTCCGGACCCCCTGACTTCCCCCAAATCATATCCCAGATTTAGGATTACACATTTTCCGACCCCCCTGCCACCCCAAATAGTGAAAGTGGGTACTCAAATTGTCAGATTTTTTGTGTAGTCAGTTTCTGAACTCGGTTTGTTAAAAATTTATAAACATTTAAAGTTTATGGAGCCACAGAATTCATTTCTAGCTGCTACGACAGAAAGCGTTCTTCAGTGATGTCTAGGAAGGCGTCTGATGACAAAAAAGAATAAGTCCAACCAATGGATGTTGCCTCTGGCAGTAAAGATACAGAGACAGTGGTCACTGGTATAGATGTTAAAGGGAAAATCGACTGAGGTAAATGGTGTTAAGGCAGCTGACAAGCAACAGGCAAGTGTGTCCGTCTAAATGGATATAGTTAAGTCGACTCCTGAACAGGAAGACGGTAGAGGATGGTTAGTGGTAGAAAGGAGACGGTCAGGCTACATGTTAGGTTAAGTAAGAGCACTCAAACAGGGCGGATGTGTTGTTTCTTTGCTCTATGTTTTTTAGAATTTTTATTGGTTTTTCAGTTTGCACTATTGGTGAATATATTAGTTAATGTGTTTTAAAGAAAATTGTGATTAAAGGATAACAGACTACTTTTTTATAACGTCGACCTTATTGCCATAGGCATTTAGGACTACATTTGAGTGTCTGTATTGTTTTCAAGATTCGACAAGTAACCAAATACAGTAAACAAGGACTTAGGAAATTTTCTTCAGTCTTTGTGGTGAGCATGTAAATTTTTTCTTAGTCCAGAGACAGGAATATAAAGCGGAACGGTTTTATTTCAATAGATCTTTTCCTGTACTGCCTACCCACACCCCCTGGGCTCTATCCGTCCCAGGTCCTTCCCGATCCCCCTTTCTTTCCCCATTTTTTTGACTTTTTTGGGGGATACATTTTCGGATCCCCCCCAAATTTTTGACTTCATAAATTTTATCTACCCCCTCAAAAAAATCCGTTCCCCCTTTTTTCCTAGGCCCGAAATCCGGCAGCTATAACCAAAAAACATAATGGATGAAGAGGACATGTCCTCTTCTGTCTCGACCGGCTCGTCAGCATCCAAACCAGCTAGATCTGACAAAGGACGGAAGAGAGTTAAAAAATCATCAACGGATTAAGAGGATCCACCATGAGGAAACCTGAAAACCTTAACCAACAGACTGGGGCTTGCCCTGTAGATTATCAGACAGAACCACGGTACTGGATTTCATGATTTTATCAACACGCAAGAAAAAGAACTGCAAGCTATTCTCAGCGGTCTCCAGGAACTGCTTGACTTTACTACACCCACTAAACGAACTACACAGGAGACACAGACTGAAGAACCACACATGTTCAATATGCGTAACATCCTAGATGAAAAACTGATTGATGCTGAACTAACCAGGTTAGCAAAAAAAACGCTGGCCAACAGACCTATCTGGACACGTGCAATTGCTGGCCAATGCAGGTTTGGCTGAGGGAGATGTCTGCACATTTAGAACTCTTGAACGTCGGCGGGGCTCGGTAAATGTGGGTGCACAGCCCTCAACATTAGGCAAGGGGATATTATTGAAGAAGCTATCATCATCGGCAGGAAAGCTGATAAATCCTTTAAAGAAAAATATAAGATTTTCTATGACCTGGAGGAGGAGAAGAAAATACAGTATGCGGCATCTTTGGGACGATCAGGAAGGTGGTGGAGGATTCCTCGTCACCGAGTTTTGTTTTACCTGACGGAAAAATCTGTATGGCAATAAAATGCATGTTAATATATACGCTGAGAGGGAGAATTGGTAAAATAAAAATGGTGTTGTTACAGACAACCGCAAAAGCTCAAAGTGGACCTGTTCAGAGCATCAGGTTGACGATGCCAGCAGTTTCTGGCAGTAGCACGCTAATAGTAAGATCCGCGGGAAGATCATGTGCTGACCTTCTTCGCACTGTAAAACAATGTGTTACAAGAGAAGAGTGTGGAGATGTCCTGGCATTACGTATGGGTGCTGATGAGCGATTATGCATTCGGGTCAAGGGTCATACAAATGCAGAGGGTTTAAAAAACGTACTCAGAGACAGAGCCGCAGACCTACAGATTGATTTAAAACAAGCGGCAGTCGCAGGACTGTGGTCCAGCTCAGAGACTTGGACTGCGACACAACTGAAAATGAAATAAGAAATGTGGTGGCTCAAGTCATCGGTGATAAGGATGAATTTAAAATACCGATAAGATGGTAGTATGCAAAATGCATCACTTATCACAACACACAGAGCGGCAATGAAATTTATACAGGCGAGAATTTGTATACAATGGGTACTTTATAGAGTTCAGATAAGAATCCGATACTTACTGCTTTAGGTGCTGGGAGATGGGTCACTCCTCCTCTCAATGTTACAGGCCTGATCGCACTGGTCGTTGTTATAACTGCAGCGGACAAGGCCATAAGAAAAGAGACTGTACGGAGTCTTCAAGGTGCCTGAAATGTAATAAGGCTGGCATCAGACTGACAGCGGGCCTGCAACAAGACGGACTGATGAAACTGATGTAAGTCAATGCAAACCATAGCGCCTTTGGACCGTGCTCACGACGTGATTTGGAGAATGGCCATTGAGGAAAACATTGACTTTCTAGCAGTTTCAGAACCTAATATGAGGAGGGTGACTGCCTACACTTGGGAGGCTGATGCAGCTATTCTGAACGTATCAGGTTGGTATGCACAGATAGGTGTCTCTAGACATAATGGATTTGTTGCTGTGGAGTTGACTGAACATATACTAATATCTGCATATATCTCCCCCAACTCGGGGATGGCAATGTTTTCTGAATTTACAGAAGAACTTGAAGAATTTATAAGAGGACATCGCAAACCCATTGTATTAATGGGCAATCTGAATTCTGAATGTCGTGAGCCGGACGATAGGATCTCGACAAGACGCGGATATGTCATGCCCAGCATGTTTGCAGCAATAGGGCTTGTGGCATGTAACATGGATTGTGTCCCCCACATACATTGGACGGGGTCATGGCTCGATCGTAGACATAATGATGATAACAGAAAGCATAATTCCAACTGACTGGCGTGTGCGACAGGAGGAACTTGCTACTGATCACAACACCATCACATTATCTGTGGGTTGCACACGGCCCGGATATACCAGAACCCCATGCTGGAAGCCAATGGATTACGAAGCCAGAAAAGTGGCAGATGAGGTCTCGCAAATGTTCGACGGAAATATACAAATAACCCCAGTACGTCTTTCTGAATACTTGCAAAACGCCTGCAGACATGCAGGACAGCAGGATGGACCACGTAGATACTGGTGGTCCCCAGCAATTGCAGAAATAAGAGCATCAGTACTCATATTGAGGAGAAAAATGCAGCGGGACACGCGTAGAACTGGTCGAATGAATGAGGGAAAGAGAAAAGAATACAGTCGAGCAAGAAAGCCATTAACTGATGCGATCAGAGAAGCTAAGATAAATGCATGGAAGACGTTCATTGCTGATCTTGATGCTGACTCTTGGGGGGGAGCCTACAAGGTTGTGATGGACTGATTTGGTAGACATTTCCCCCCTCCTCTTTCTGGTGAAATGGCGATTGAGAAGATGAAATGATTATTTCCAGTTGTAGAGACCGAATGGAGGGAGATAGTAGTAGTGCTTGATGAGCTGAAATCTACGGTAACCATCTTATATCCCAACATGTGTCCGGGGCCTGACTCGGTTCCAAGCAGATATTTTCAAAGGCACCCCATTACTGCCTTTGAAAATTTGCCACCATAGGCTACAGCCTAGCTAGCATATTTAGAAATCCACCACTGCTCAAACCTCCATGGTTGGAACAATAAAATTTTAAATAGAAAGAGTAAGATAATAGAAATAGACATCATATTTAAATGATGTCGATATAAAAAATTTCAAAATATTAAACAGACAGGTTGACAAATATTTGCAGGCACTTATAAATAAAAAATTCAAAACCAACCTCAGATTCAAACCCCCAAACCTGTAGACACACATTAGTACCACTTTCAGTATGCAGGTTGGGAAGATTTGATCTAGTGTTTATCATCATAAATATTACAAGATAAATAATAAACTTGCATCCAGTCCGCACAATAATACAATTGATTTGCTTTTATGGAATGAAATGGTATATGATTAAAATAAAGAAACAACCTGTTTTCTGTGTAACTTTGTTTATTAGATTAAAAAATAAATAATTTGTAATGTACATTTGGAAATTAATCAACAATCAATCTGCTTAAATATTTAAGTGGATTTAATAGTACATAATTCTGAAATTGTTTACATTAAGAACCAAATGTTATTTATTTATACCACATAAAAATCACAATTTATGTATTATAAACATATTTCACAAAGAATACTTAAAAACACAATTGATAAAGTGAAAAACACAATTATCTATTTCTTACAACTATTCGATTATCTAATATCTAATATATTAAAATATATTGAATATATCAGAATATACCGGTGGCAACAGAGTATTTTATTTATTTTAAAGATTCTTAATTTTTTTAGGGAGGTTTTACCTTGGGCAAAAAAAGACAAGCAAGCAGTAATCAACTGACAGGAATTTCTATCAACCATCAGTAGTTACAAATAATGTATAGTAATTTAAACTATCTGTTCTAAAACCAAACATGGTGTTGGATGCCCCATATATGTAAATGAAAAAGTCCATTAATGGAAACTGCCAAAAATGGTTAGTTTTTATACGGCAGAAGTTACTGCCATACAGCAATCTGTTCACTACTCTGAACATTTCCGCGAAGAGATGGTGATTATATGTTCCATTTCGTTAAGTGCACTTACTGCAATTCGGAACAAAAACATTAACCCACCTGAGTTGGTCTAGTGGTGAACACATCTTCCTATATCAGCTGGTTTGGTAGTAGAGGGTTCCAGCGTTCAAGACCTAGTAAAGTCGTTATTTTTACACGGACTTGTATATTAGACCAGTGTTCTTTGGTGGTTGGATTTCAATTAACCACACACCTCAGGAAAGGTCGAATTGAGACTGTACAAGACTACTCTTCATTTACACTCGTACATATCATCCTCATTCATCCTCTGAAGTATATCTGAATGGTAATTACTGGAGGCTAAACAAGGACAAGAACATTAAGGATGTCCTTATTGCAAACATCCTGTCCATTTTATACATTTTAAATCAATGAGGACAGCGATGTGTATTTGTATGAACTTCAGGAAATGTTGCCATTGCAAGAAATGAAAGCGCAGATGAAGCTGTCAGTACAGCAATAGTCTGTGATAACTTGGATATATTTCCTGTACGAGTGGCCGATGTTAAAAATTGTCTAATACTATAAGAAACAGGTAGAGTAATAAATGGAGAAGATTAAATACAAAACTAAATTCAGTTAAAACTTTTTCATATAAATGGAAGAGTGACGTGAAATAAAACTCGCCGAGAACAAGAGGTGGTGACCAGACTTACCACCTCTTGTTCCAATTGGTTAAACACGAATAAGAAATTTATATTTGTTAACCGGCGAAGAAAGACCAATGTGCAGTGTTTGTAATAAAGCACTTATAGTCAAGCATCTAATGGAAGAGCATACCATATATGAGAACCTCAGTAAAGGGTTCGGTTTAAGAACTAATTTTGCTGCTGATTTGGAAGATGGAAATGAAGAAAATATAGTTGCGTATCTGCATGCCAGTGGACTATTAACAAGTCAATAAGCAGATTTAAGCCGTGTTAAGGAATCTCTAAGTGAAGTAGTTTAATTCTATAGATAAAAAAGGGTGTCTTGAAGCATGGCATGTATAGGGACGGGAGGTAACTCTTGCCTAGGACACTCAGGCTCGCCTGCATGCACGAATGGAGGAGTGTGGACATATCCAAAGATGACATGGGAGACCCTCGAGGGTGGACAGAGAGTACAGGGCAAAAGGTATGGCTAGAGCCAGGTAGGTCAGGACCGGAAAGGGCAGCCTCCCCGCCAAGGGGATCTTTGGCCATCCTGAACAGGTGGTAAAATTGCTCCTATGATGCAGGGGAACTCTGATGGATTAAGTTTTACAAGACATTTTATAGGGGGACAATCAACCACCACTGGGCAGTTCCAGTTAGCCCAGGAGTGCTTATAAAGAAAAAGGAAAAAAATTCTATAGATTGGTATGGTGAAGACATACGTTTTTCATTTTTATTTTGTGTTTTATTTATTTTTGCATTTTAATATAGGGGCCATTTACACCCTGTAAGTGTTCTTAGTGTCTTTAATATATGTGAGTGCCTAAATGTTTTGTGTTGTTTTTACTTAAAATGTAAGGGCCCTTTAGACCCTTACATATGATGACCCTGATGGTGATTTAAACCTTATTTTAAAGAGTGTGATAAGAGCTAATGACTGTTGAAGTCGATGCCCATATAACAAAAAAAGTTGATGAAAATAATAATAATAATGAAAATTTGTACCCTAGTATCCCTATAGATCAAACTATATGTATAATAAGAAATAAACAGAAAATTAATAAAGACCTGAAATGTATAGATATTATTATAAACATCATTAGAAATATATGTAAACAAAATTATTTTGAGTTTAACAACAAATTTTAGACACCAGATAATACTTTACCCATGGGATTTCCATCATTGGCCGTTATGGCCAAAATTTATTTACAGGAATTTGAGAGTAGAATAGTATATGGTATTACCCACATTTATAAAATTATAAATAACCTATAATAAATAATGAACAGTTAATAATTTTAAAAAACTTAATTCTTATAATAATTTAAAATTTACATTCGAAACTGACAAATACAGAAAAATATTTTTTTTAGATCTTGACAGAAATTAGTAAAAGTAATAAAATTATAACACATGCATATAGGAAACCAACAACTAATAAAATAACTATTAACAAAAATTCAAATCATCCTTGGGCGCATAAAATTAATAATAAAGTTACAAACATGTTAAATAGAGCATACATTACACACATAATAATAAAAAAAAAACTAGATTAAAGTTATTACAATAAAAAAAAGATATAACATGTCATTAATTGATAATAGTTATAAAAAGAAAAATTTTAAATCTAATATTAAAACCATGTTGATACCTAAAAAATAATAAAAGTGTCGATGAAAATATTTATATAAAATATTGCTACACTAACAACAATATTGAATATTTGGTTAATGTCTAAAATGATAAAAAAATAAAATAGCTTATAAATGATTTAAAAATCCATAATAATGATAATGATCTCAATAGTGGTATCTATAAATTAACATGCAATGATTGTAACAAAATTTATATTGAAAAACTAGTAGATCCTTTAGGGAAAGGTTTGCAGAACATTTTAGTAAAAAAACAAGTTAGGTTTCTCCAATCTTGCTAATCAATATTAATTAATAAATGGTTTGATTAATGTACAGACAGAATATCAAAACCGCCTTAGATAACCGCACATTTATATAATTTAAATAAAGATTTAACATATTTTAGTACAGAATTGTATGTGTGACTTGTCACATATAATAAAAATTTTTAATTTTTTGAACTATTATGACTTCATGTTTTTATATATTTACAATTATAAGTTTTAAATTTTAATGTGTGATTTTTAAAAAGAATATGTTTTATTAACTGATGATGAGGGAAACCCTCGAAAGCGCTTTTATATAATAACAACATGCTTAAGTGAGGCATTATTGAATTCTGTACTTTTGGTGGTAAACTTTTTATACTTTTAGGCTTTGATATTATCAGTACAGAGGGGAAATACAGACAAATACCATAACAAAAAAAAACTGATTTTTCTAAGTTTATACATATATATATATTGTTTGTCTGTTGTTAATGCATCATGCGAGAACCAACTGACCAATTACTTTCAAATTTGCAGGATACATTCATGTTATCACAGAGTAGCTTTTAAACCATCACCCGAGGCCCTAACTCCCTTGTAAGTTAAGATATAACTTAACTTCGCCCCCAAGGTGGATGATGTTATGAATTAAAGATACTCATTAAGGAAAAAATAAACTAATCCTTTTACTTCATTATTATATTTCTGCCCTTGCAAAGAAATAAGTTAAGAATTTTTCATCGTCAAAGGTGTGTGTACTTTAGTTACTATAGTTCCCATTATTCTACCTATTGTAATTTAGTTCCTTTTTCAGATTTCTGTAAAGCCTGAATATTGTAACAATTATTTATCAGTATTACTCTCATAACCATGAGAATAACATACAGTGCGGGAGTCTAGGATATGGAGTCATCTGGGTAGATGGAAATGGGAACCGAAGCAAAATCTGCAGATGTCCAGGACACCAGTCCCCCTGGAAAATTGGGAATGGCAATTGAAGCGATGTCTGCAGCCATGAGGTAGACCTTGAGGTGCCCCCGAGTTGGCTCTGGGATTCACATGGGCTGACCTGAGCCTCGAATGGTCCAGGTTCTGGTTAGACAGCTAGTCTCTTATAAGAGACCTAACATGTGTTTAATCACTTTGGGCAACCAAGTTACAGGGTTACAAAAATTAGAAAAAGTTTTAAATGATTATTTTTAAATATACACTTTTAATAACATTTTAATACTGTACAAATATAAAACCCTCTGCGCTACTATCATATTTTTGAAATTGCACAATCAATAACTGAAGGCAAATGTTCACAACAAAAAACTGAAATTATTGACAACATTTTGCACCAGGTGACTCTAGTATGATTTCTTTAGCATTGCTGCATCAGCTCCACAGAGCAGCTTATAACTTATATCATTACTCATAACTTATCATAAGTTAGCTCATAACTTAAAATATCATTTAATATGGTAAATAGGTTAACTTTTCCTAATGTAAATACAGAATTAAATTTAATTTTATTTTCATTTCAATAATAAAATTATATGTCACAACTCTGTTGAATCTGCATCGGGTTAGGTTTTTATTACTAACTGGATAAATATTCAAATATGGCAAGCGATTACAAATAACAACCGTTTACCCAGAGCTTATTAAAATGAGAACTCTATCAAAACGTTAAAATACACGCATTTCAGATATCACTGAAGTTTAAAAACAACACTTTTGCCCTCAAACGTTAACCGTTAACTTAATAAGTCGATATCAATTAAATAGAAAGAGAATTAAAAACAATTTTTTTTATAACAGAACACACACGTGCATGCATACACACACAGAAATGAAATTAACAAGAGATTAACCCATGTTTGTTATAATATCCAATAATTATAAATACTAACATGACCCCAATAAAATTCCATCTCTTCTTCTGTCTTCACAGTGTGTAAATCATTTATTTCAAGTTCAATGATTTTCATGTTAAGATTAATCTGCGGTGAAAATTCATCATTTAATGAGATCTCAGACTCCTTTAAATAAGATAAAAAAAAAACCTTATAAAAATGTGAAAAACTAATTATTATTCGACAAATAGTCTTTTTTTATTCTGAATGTAACTTAATAATACCATTATATAATTATATTATGTCATCATAAAATAAATTAGTAATAATAAAACAGATTATACGATAAAAAAAGATGTGTTTAAAGTCTATACAAATTTTTTATAAAAACACATGAAATAATGTTAAGGTAAATATTTAAAAATAAAAAGTCACAAAATGATAATTCACAATTTAGAGGGCACTATTGAAAATTAAATACATGTTGATCGGAATCCAGATAAATTAAGATTTTTTTTTAATTAGTATTATTTAAAAATTCTTCAACAACGGAATGTTGTTTCCATAAAAAAAAAATGTTTAATTGTATTTTAAATAAATTGCTGGAAGATTTTTCAAATGATTCAGGAATTCAGAAGCACACAAAGGCCCCTTTCTTGTAATCTGAAGTACCATGTCAAGTTACGCGAAAACAGTACTGTTGTATGGTTCAGTTTAGGTGGATATTGTTATTTTTTTAAGAATAAGTGACAATTGTTTTTAGTAAAGATTGCACATCCATAAATATAAACACAAGGATATTTAATTTCACTTATAAACACCAGTTAATGATCAGACAGCCCAATTTTCTATCTTAAAAGCTCATCTCAAAAAAAAAAGTTTATACAGTTGTTATTTATTTCAACCACATTCTAAAATATGTTAATACGATTTAAAAAAATACCGCCTAATAATGTCATTTGGAAACAATGAGAAACAGCTGTGAGGTAGACTTATTTCCTTATTCAGTTACTGTCATGTCATAACTGCTTCATGTCGTATCTATCAGCGAGTACGATTTGTTCTCGTATCGTGATGTCCTTGATGATGTCAAGCAGATGATCTTTGTGTGTGTTAATTAGACAAATCCTAGGTGTTGTTGAGCGAACCACCGGGTTAGTCTAGTAGTGAACGTGTCTTCCCAAATCAGCTGATTTGGAAGTCGACAGTTCCAGCGTTCAAGTCCTAGTAAAGGCAGTTACTTTTAAACAGATTTGAATACTAGATCGAAGATACAGGTGTTCTTTGGTGGTTGGGTTTCAATTAACCATACATCTCAGATATGGTCTACCTGAGACTGTACAAGACTACACTTCATTTACACTCATACATATCATCCTCAGAAATAATACCTGATGATGATTCCTGTAAGTTAAACAGGAATAAGAATAGCAAAGGTGTTGTTGAGTAGTCTTTGGTATAGGAGTTCATTAAATTGTACTCTCAGAAGTGAAAGGTGTTTTAGTGGAGTTATTTGTGATTTTGGTAATGTCAAGTGTTAGATTACGTAAAATGAGTGTTTCTTAAGATTCATACGAGTGGTTGTAATTTACTTTTGTAAATTAATGAGTAAATGAGTAATCACGTTTTCAGTGAAGTGGACTTCAACTGTTATAGTGTTTTTACGTTAAGAGTGGCCAGTTAGATTCGGCAGGATTGTTACTGTCAGTTTTGTAGTGTACAGCTGTGGCAATATTCTAAACAGGTATTGCCAATTGGAATATTTTCTAAGTCTAAGGTGAGCTAGAAGGGGGAAATTCCTTCTTTTTATTTTCAGTTATCTCCGGACCCCCTGACTTCCCCCAAATCATATCCCAGATTTAGGATTACACATTTTCCGACCCCCCTGCCACCCCAAATAGTGAAAGTGGGTACTCAAATTGTCAGATTTTTTGTGTAGTCAGTTTCTGAACTCGGTTTGTTAAAAATTTATAAACATTTAAAGTTTATGGAGCCACAGAATTCATTTCTAGCTGCTACGACAGAAAGCGTTCTTCAGTGATGTCTAGGAAGGCGTCTGATGACAAAAAAGAATAAGTCCAACCAATGGATGTTGCCTCTGGCAGTAAAGATACAGAGACGGTGGTCACTGGTATAGATGTTAAAGGGAAAATCGACTGAGGTAAATGGTGTTAAGGCAGCTGACAAGCAACAGGCAAGTGTGTCCGTCTAAATGGATATAGTTCTCGACTCCTGAACAGGAAGACGGTAGAGGATGGTTAGAGGTAGAAAGGAGACGGTCAGGCTACATGTTAGGTTAAGTAAGAGCACTCAAACCGGGTGGATGTGTTGTTTCTTTTCTCTATGTTTTTTTAGAATTTTTATTGTTTTTCAGTTTGCACTATTGGTGAATATATTAGTTCATGTGTTTTAAAGAAAATTGTAATTAAAGGATAACAGACTACTTTTTTATAACGTCGACCTAATTGCCATAGGCATTTAGGACTACATTTGAGTCTCTGTATTGTTTTCAAGATTCGACAAGTAACCAAATACAGTAAACAAGGACTTAGAAAATTTTCTTTAATCTTTGTGGTGAGCATGTAAATTTTTTCTTAGTCCAGAGACAGGAATATAATGCGGAACGGTTTTATCTCAATAGATCTTTTCCTGTACTGCCTACCCACACCCCCTGGGATCTATCCGTCCCAGGTCCTTCCCGATCCCCCTTTCTTTCCCCATTTTTTTGACTTTTTGGGGGATACATTTTCGTATCCCCCCCCAAATTTTTGACTTCATAAATTTTATCTACCCCCTCAAAAAAATCTGTTCCCCCTTTTTTCCTAGGCCCGAAATCCGGCAGCTATAACCAAAAAACATAATGGATGAAGAGGACATGTCCTCTTCTGTCTCGACCGGCTCGTCAGCATCCAAACCAGCTAGATCTGACAAAGGACGGAAGAGAGTTAAAAAATCATCAACGGATTAAGAGGATCCACCATGAGGAAACCTGAAAACCTTAACCAACAGACTGGGGCTTGCCCTGTAGATTTTCAGACAGAACCACGGTACTGGATTTCATGATTTTATCAACACGCAAGAAAAAGAACTGCAAGCTATTCTCAGCGGTCTCCAGGAACTGCTTGACTTTACTACACCCACTAAACGAACTACACAGGGGACACAGACTGAAGAACCATACATGTTCAATATGTGTAACATCCTAGATGAAAAACTGACTGATGCTGAACTAACAGGTTAGCAAAAAAAACGCTGGCCAACAGACCTATCTGGACACGTGCAATTGCTGGCCAATGCAGGTTTGGCTGAGGGAGATGTCTGCACATTTAGAACTCTTGAACGTCGGCGGGGCTCGGTAAATGTGGGTGCACAGCCCTCAACATTAGGCAAGGGGATATTATTGAAGAAGCTATCATCATCGGCAGGAAAGCTGATAAATCCTTTAAAGAAAAATATAAGATTTTCTATGACCTGGAGGAGGAGAAGAAAATACAGTATGTGGCATCTTTGGGACGATCAGGAAGGTGGTGGAGGATTCCTCGTCACCGAGTTTTGTTTTACCTGACGGAAAAATCTGTATGGCAATAAAATGAATGTTAATATATACGCTGAGAGGGAGAATTGGTAAAATAAAAATGGTGTTACAGACAACCGCAAAAGCTCAAAGTGGACCTGTTCAGAGCATCAGGTTGACGATGCCAGCAGTTTCTGGCAGTAGCACGCTAATAGTAAGATCCGCGGGAAGATCATGTGCTGACCTTCTTCGCACTGTAAAACAATGTGTTACAAGAGAAGAGTGTGGAGATGTCCTGGCATTACGTATAGGTGTTGATGAGCGATTATGCATTCGGGTCAAGGGTCATACAAATGCAGAGGGTTTAAAAAACGTACTCAGAGACAGAGCCACAGACCTACAGATTGATTTAAAACAAGCGGCAGTCGCAGGACTGTGGTCCAGCTCAGAGACTTGGACTGCGACACAACTGAAAATGAAATAAGAAATGTGGTGGCTCAAGTCATCGGTGATAAGGATGAATTTAAAATACCGATAAGACGGTAGTATGCAAAATGCATCAATTATCACAACACACAGAGCGGCAATGAAATTTATACAGGCGAGAATTTGTATACAATGGGTACTTTATACAGTTCAGATAAGAATCCGATACTTACTGCTTTAGGTGCTGGGAGATGGGTCACTCCTCCTCTCAATGTTACAGGCCTGATCGCACTGGTCGTTGTTATAACTGCAGTGGACAAGGCCATAAGAAAAGAGACTGTACGGAGTCTTCAAGGTGCCTGAAATGTAATAAGGCTGGGATCAGACTGACAGCAGGGCCTGCAAGAAGACGGACTGATGAAACTGATGTAAGTCAATGCAAACCATAGCGCCTTTGGACCGTGCTCACGACGTGATTTGGAGAATGGCAATTGAGGAAAACATTGACTTTCTAGCGGTTTCAGAACCTAATATGAGGAGGTTGACTGCCTACACTTGGGAGGCTGATGCAGCTATTCTGAATGTATCAGGTCGGTATGCACAGATAGGTGTCTCTAGACATAATGGATTTGTTGCTGTGGAGCTATCTGAACATATACTAATATCTGCATATATCTCCCCCAACTCGGGGATGGCAATGTTTTCTGAATTTATAGAAGAACTTGAAGAATTTATAAGAGGACATTGCTATCCCCTTGTATTAATGGGCAATCTGAATTCTGAATCTCGTGAGCCGGACGATAGGATCTCGACAAGATGCGGATGTCATGCTCAGCATGTTTGAAGCAATAGGGCTTTTGGCATGTAACAAGGATTGTGTCCGCCCACATACAGTGGGTGGGGTCATGGCTAGATCGTAGACATAATGATGACAACAGAAAGCATAATTGCAACTGACTGGCGTGTGCGACAGGAGGAACTTGCTACTGATCACAACACCATCACATTTTCTGTGGGTTGCACACGGCCCGGATATACCAGAACCCCATGCTGGAAGCCAAATGATTACGAAGCCAGAAAAGTGGCAGATGAGGTCTCGCAAATGTTCGATGGAAATATACAAATAACCCCAGTACGTCTTTCTGAATACTTGCAAAACGCCTGCAGACATGCAGGGCAGCAGGATGGACCACGTAGATGCTGGTGGTCCCCAGCAATTGCAGAAATAAGAGCATCAGTATTCGTATTGAGGAGAAAAATGCAGCGGGACACGCGTACAACTGGTCAAATGAATGCGGGAAAGAGAAAAGAATACAGTCGGGCAAGAATGCCATTAACTGATGCGATCAGAGAAGCTAAGATAAATGCATGGGAGACGTTCATTGCTGATCTTGATGCTGACTCTTGGGGGGGAGCCTACAAGGCTGTGATAGACTGATTTGTTAGACATGTCCCCCCTTCTCTTCCTGGTGAAATGGCGATTGAGAAGATGAAACAATTATTTCCAGTTGTAGAGACCGAATGGAGGGAGATAGTAGTAGTGCTTGATGAGCTTAAATCTACGGTAACCACCTTATATCCCAACAAGTGTCCGGGGCCTGACTCGGTTCCAAGCAGATATTTTCAAAGGCACCCCATTACTGCCTTTGAAAATTTGCCACCATAGGCTACAGCCTAGCTAGCATATTTAGAAATCCACCACTGCTCAAACCTCCATGGTTGGAACAATAAAATTTTAAATAGAAAGAGTAAGATAATAGAAATAGACATCATATTTAAATGATGTCGATATAAAAAATTTCAAAATATATTAACAGACAGGTTGACAAATATTTGCAGGCACTTATAAATAAAAAATTCAAAACCAACCTCAGATTCAAACCCCCAAACCTGTAGACACACATTAGTACCACTTTCAGTATGCAGGTTGGGAAGATTTGATCTAGTGTTTATCATCATAAATATTACAAGATAAATAATAAACTTGCATCCAGTCCGCACAATAATACAATTGATTTGCTTTTATGGAATGAAATGGTATATGATTAAAATAAAGAAACAACCTGTTTTCTGTGTAACTTTGTTTATTAGATTAAAAAATAAATAATTTGTAATGTACATTTGGAAATTAATCAACAATCAATCTGCTTAAATATTTAAGTGGATTTAATAGTACATAATTCTGAAATTGTTTACATTAAGAACAAAATGTTATTTATTTATACCACATAAAAATCACAATTTATGTATTATAAACATATTTCACAAAGAATACTTAAAAACACAATTGATAAAGTGAAAAACACAATTATCTATTTCTTACAACTATTCGATTATCTAATATCTAATATATTAAAATATATTGAATATATCAGAATATACCGGTGGCAACAGAGTATTTTTTTTATTTTAAAGATTCTTAATTTTTTTAGGGAGGTTTTACCTTGGGCAAAAAAAAGACAAGCAAGCAGTAATCAACTGACAGGAATTTCTATCAACCATCAGTAGTTACAAATAATGTATAGTAATTTAAACTATCTGTTCTAAAACCAAACATGGTGTTGGATGCCCCATATATGTAAATGAAAAAGTCCATTAATGGAAACTGCCAAAAATGCTTAGTTTTTATACGGCAGAAGTTACTGCCATACAGCAATCTGTTCACTACTCTGAACATTTCCGCGAAGAGATGGTGATTATATGTTCCATTTCGTTAAGTGCACTTACTGCAATTCGGAACAAAAACATTAACCCACCTGAGTTGGTCTAGTGGTGAACACATCTTCCTATATCAGCTGGTTTGGTAGTAGAGGGTTCCAGCGTTCAAGTCCTAGTAAAGTCATTATTTTTACACGGACTTGTATATTAGATCATGGATACCAGTGTTCTTTGGTGGTTGGATTTCAATTAACCACACACCTCAGGAATGGTCGAATTGAGACTGTACAAGGCTACTCTTGATTTACACTCGATGTGTATTTGTATGAACTTCAGGAAATGTTGGCATTGCAAGAAATGAAAGTGCAGATGAAGCTGCCAGTATAGCAATAGTCTGTGATAACTTGGATATATTTCCTGTACGAGTGGCCGATGTTAACAATTGTCTAATACTATAAGAAACAGGTAGAGTAATAAATGGAGAAGATTAAATACAAAACTAAATGCAGTTAAAACTTTTTCATAAAAATGGAAGAGTGACGTGAAGTAAAACTCGCCGAGAACAATAGGTGGTGACCAGACTTACAATTGGTCAAACACGAATAAGAAATTTATATTTGTTAACTGGCGAAGAAAGACTAATGTGCAGTGTTTGTAATAAAGCACTTATATAACATAAAAATGTTGATGAAAATAATAATAACAATGAAAATTTGGGGCTAATGACCCGAGCAGTTGATGACTAAAAGATATCAGTGGGACACCAATTTTCCAATGTCCAACTAATTGGACTGCTTAAATCCAGACTAGACAAATTAAAAAAAAACCAATACATTATTTAAAAAATTTAAACACTATTCAAATAAATCTTCGCTGCAATACAAATGTTTTTTATTGATGTTAATTTTACAGAAATTTTAATTTAATTTTTCCAAGTCATTTAGCAAAAATATATATGTGTTTTGGCCTTTGTAAAACTAATTATAAAAGTAAATGTCTACACACTATTTTCTTTAACCGTATTACTGAATCTCTTTTTTCTTACATGGTACATATGTTCCAAATTTCTTTTTAATTACATTTAATTTTTTTTAATGTATTTTTTATTTACTTTGTATCTTACCCATTAAACTGAATGATATGTGCAGTGTTATATGATAAAACTATTTTAAATTGTCCTTTTCAATTATCCAGATTTGGCCTTGCAAAGGTCCATCTGGATAATTGGTGTTCCACTGCACGCAAAATCTAACACTCTTACCATTTCATTTTCAACTTTTAAATTTTCTGATTTAACCAAGTCAGTCTCTTCAATCGCTAAAAGATCTTTTTTGATATCACCATTACTAATATCAACCAGTTCCTCTTCCAGTTGCAGTAAATCTGCTTGCTGTAATAAAAAGCAAATATGAATGCTACAAAAAGTAAATGTGATTTTTTTGTATAATTTATAAAATAAAAATAATTGTATCTCTTAATTCACTTAACACACATAAATAGTGCAGTCACAGTTAAATTATTACTAATATTATTAGGTGACTTTAATATGCCAGGTTTTGCTAAACGTTATCAAAAAATGCTGCTATTCACCTTTCAGATTTTTCTACAAATTAACAATCAAATAATTTGTTTTAAAACTCTTGCGGCAATTCTCATGATTTTGTTTTTTTCTAATCTTACTGACACTGATGTTAATACTTGTTATGGTGAAATTTTTTATCATAATAAACATCATTTATCTTAGAGAAAACGTTACCTACAATTTTGAATTCTAATCTTATAAATATAAGATTTACATATAAATTCTTACCAGATATAAAAATATAAATTTTGTAACATTCAACATTTACTAAATGAGAGTTTGATAGTAAATAATATTTATTTATTTTTTGTACTGCCTGGTAATAAAAAGTTTATGCATGGAACATGGAAGCTGAATTTTGCAGCATATCAAAAATGCCATGCCTGACTGGGATTTGATATTAATCACCGATACAGAAATTTTTTTGTCATGTACCAAATATACTTATACAAAAATATAATTATCAAAGCGGTTCTATAGTGAACTTATTACCACAGTTATTAATAAGAAAAATTTCCATAAGCTTCAAAAATAATATAGATCTACTTATTTAACAACAATGTATATGTAAAATTTTTAGTCACAAAGATTTAATTTTTAATTATACTGTTAAAGTTGAGGAATCTTTATTTTATGATTCCAAATATTTCTTTTAAATCTACTAACAAAAATGATGACAGATCTTCTATTTTATGTTCTTATGATTTTCTTATGGTTTCATGCCCATTTATCTGAATTAAATAAATAAATAATGTTAAACATTTACCACACTTACAGAAATTGAAAAAAAAATCAAATACCAATTACTCAGCCTTTGCTTGATGATAAAAATGGAAAATTAGCTCTTAACAACAAAGAAAATTGCAAAATTATAGAAAGTACTTCAAAAAATGAATACGTTGTTTGAGTCTAGCGGGTCCATTACTGTCACACACGTCGCAAGCTTATCAGTCGATACGATGTTATATCATTAGATGGTTTACCTAGTTTTATTGGTTTCAGCTATTTTCCATAGATCCAGAAAATATTTATTTTTGAGAATGGATGTAAAGTAATAATAATTAAAACTAGCTAAACAAGAACGTTGTTGACGATCAAAGTTCACATTGTAGGTAATTTATGAATTAGATGGTATATGAACAATCTCAAAAAAAAATAAATATGAGTATGTGTATGTAGTAGTGGAGATTTATGGGTTGAAGCACAAACTTTAATGAATTGAATTAATGAACTGAGAGAATTGAATTAATGAACAGTGACAGAGATGTCAATGTGTGACCTGGGTTTGAAATTAATGATTCATATCGGTCAATTGAATAATATTACAAAAATAATACGAGTAATATTAAAAAAATTTCTGTAACAACAAATTTTTGTTACAGTAATAAAATTTCTGTTTAGCCATGGGACTTCCAGCGGGGACTGCGTGTGAGGCTAGAGTGATGAGATATATGAGCACCTCATGGGAGGCTAGACCAATCATTACCATCACTGGTAACAAACAGGACGCCCCTAGGGCGTTGTTTTAGGAGATGCAATGTGGTGCTGTTATAATATCTTTGCACACAATCATCCGATTTTCAAAATTCAAATGGAGAATATATATATTATAAATAATAAACTTATAAAGGTACATATTAACCAAAGCTGCAGTAGATGACAGCACTTTTTCAAATAACTGAGTTTAACAACAAATTCTTACACGCCAGATAATACTTTACCCATGGGATTTCCATCACTGGCCGTTACGACAAAATTTATTTACAGGAATTTGAGAGTAGAATAGTATATGGTATTACCCATATTTATAAAATTCGAACACGGGTTTGATACGTGGATGATATTTATATTTTAGTAATCTATGAACCTATTTTAAATAATAAACAGTTAATAATTTTAAAAAACTTAATTCCTATAATAATTTAAAATTTACATTCGAAACTGACAAATACAGAAAAATATTTTTTTTAGATGTTGACAGAAATTAGTAAACGTAATAAAATTATAACACATGTATATAAAAAACCAACAACTAATAAAATAACTATTAACAAAAATTCAAATCATCCTTGGGCACATAAAATTAATAATAAATTTACAAACATGTTAAATAGAGCATACATTACATACATAATAATAAAAAAAAACTAGATTAAAGTTATTACAATAAAAAATGGATATAACATGTCATTAATAGATAATAGTTATAAAAAAGCAAAATTTTAAATCTAATAATAAAACCATGTTGATACCTATAAATAATAAAAGTGTTGATGAAAATATTTATATAAAATATTGCTACACTAACAACAATATTGAAAATTTGGTTAATGTCTAAAATGATAAAAAAAGAAAATAGCTTATAGACCGTACAATCGCATAATAAATGATTTAAAAATCGATAATAATGATATTATCAGTACAGAGGGGAAATACAATAACAAAAAAAAAAAATTTTTCTAAGTTTATACATATATATTGTTTGTCTGTTGTTAATGCATCATGCAAGAACCAACCGACCAATTACTTTCAAATTTGCAGGATACATTCATGTTATCCCAGAGAAGCTTTTAAACCATCACCCGAGGTCCTAACTCCCTTGTAAGTTAAAATATAACTTAACTTCGCCCCCAAGGTGGGTGAAGTTATGAATTAAAGATACTCATTAAGGAAAAAATAAACTAATCCTTTTACTTCATTATTATATTTCTGCCCTTGCAAAGAAATAAGTTAAGAATTTTTCATCGTCAAAGGTGTGTGTACTTTAGTTACTATAGTTCCCATTATTCTACCTATTGTAATTTAGTTCCTTTTTCAGATTTCTGTGAAGCCTGAATATTGTAACTATTATTAATCAGTATTATTCTCATAACCATGAGAATAACATACAGTGCGGGAGTCTAGGATATGGAGTCATCTGGGTAGATGGAAATGGGAACCGAAGCAAAATCTGCAGATGTCCAGGACACCAGTCCCCCTGGAAAATTGGGAATGGCAATTGAAGCGATGTCTGCAGCCATGAGGTAGACCTTGAGGTGCCCCCGAGTTGGCTCTGGGATTTGCATGGGCTGACCTGAGCCTCGAATGGTCCAGGTTCTGGTTAGACATCTAGTCTCTTATAAGAGACCTAACATGTGTTTAATCACTTTGGGCAACCAAGTTACAGGGTTACAAAAATTAGAAAAAGTTTTAAATGATTATTTTTGAATATACACTTTTAATAACATTATAATACTGTACAAATATAAAACCCTCTGCGCTACTATCATATTTTTGAAATTGCACAATCAATAACTGAAGGCAAATGTTCACAACAAAAAACTGAAATTATTGACAACATTTTGCACCAGGTGACTTTAGTATGATTTCTTTAGCATTGCTGCATCAGCTCCACAGAGCAGCTTATAACTTATATCATTACTCATAACTTATCATATGTTAGCTACTGTAATTGTATACTGTAATTCCATAAGTAATGCGAGAGATTGATTAAAACAGTTATTGTGATTTACTGTTTATACAAACATATATGTTATTTTGTTTCTTGAAATCGCTTTAAAATTTCTTAATTTTAAATTTTATCAATTCAATAATTAAAAAAAAAAAAATCATTTCAGAAGAAAATTGGAGTTTCCTTCTAAACATTACTTTTTTGATAAATCTTTTTTCAAATTATATAATTAGGAAGTTGTTATGATTATATTACACAACTTTTGTGTCGTACTATTTTCAACTCGTAAAATTATTTTTAAAAATTGCATATATTTATTAAAGTATTATTAAATATTAACGATGTACTATGCCCTTTCTTCTTCTTCATGTTAATCCTTTATTCAAAAATAAAATGTCTTAAATGTTGTACATCGCTATTTTTTTCATTATAGATAATGTTTTTAACGTATGCCAGTAGAAAAAAGTCTTGGGTCGAAAAAAATCTGGGCTTTTCTTTGACCCTTCCGATCCAGCGATTAGGAAATTTTTCATCGAAAGGGGTCGAACGCCTAGGCCAAAGTGCGGGGGCGCACCGTCTTGTAAAAAACATTACAACGACGTAGCGGTCGACGTATTGCTGTGCACATAGGCTGACGGCCGGCTTACCGCGTTGTTAACTACCTAACAACTGTGGCAATGTACTGCGGTGATTCCCAGACTGTGCATCCCGGGGAACCGCGGCCCTTTCATTAGGGCGCCGCAAAATATTGTAAAAGCTTCATAGTTAATTGAACAAAGACGTTTATAATTATTAATTTAATGTTAATAAAGTAAAAAAAAAAAATAATAATAGTAATGAAGTACACGAGTTTTATTTATTTTTATATCTTATTTACGAGTAGTTATACTTTTATTTAGGGTACGGCGCCATGGAAAAATTTTTTGGTGGCGGTAGTTTAAGCTTCAAATTTTACTAATTCCAATACATGGATTTTCTATTCAACGAGATCAGTGGTTGTGCGCATCGCTCAAGGTCACGACCGGTCACGTCTAAAAAAAAAAAAAAAAAAAACATCCGCTTGTTTTGCAATTCCGATCGTTAGTTTATCTCAGTTACGTAGGGAGAAGTGATTCTCTTTATTGCCGCAACCTTTTTTTATGACGCGTATTTATCTTTGTTTAAAGGCGGAGAACGCCGTTCGAGGTGTAAGAACGTTTTTTTTTTTTACAAAAGAAAATTGATGTAAATTTAACGTAAAACCCTTGTTTTACGTTAAAAAAGATTTTTGTACAAAACTAATTTTCTTAATTTACTGTGTATGTCTTTTGAAATTTTTTTCAAATTTATTTTCCAATTATATACTATATAAAAGAAGTTCCGAAAAAAAATTCCCAGAAAAATGTTTGTAATAACAATTTTTGAAATTATATTCGTACAAATAAAGAAAAGCAATTCAATTTAATAGGTTGTAAATAGAAAAGTATTTATTCTGAGCGATACACTGATTGTCTAAAGAAAGGAAAAAAATTATAATACGGAAGGAAAGGTCGATAGGTGGGTGGAATATATTGAAGAGTTATATGGAGGAAATGAATTAGAAACTGGTGTTATAGAGGAAGAAGAGGAAATCGAAGAGGATGAAAGGGGAGAAAAAATACTGAGATCTGAATTTAAGAGAGCATTAAAAGATTTGAATGGTAGAAAGGCTCCTGGGATAGACGAAATACCTGTAGAATAACTGCACAGTGCAGGTGAGGAAGCGATAGATATAAAAATGTTTGTAATAACAATTTTTGAAATTATATTCGTACAAATAAAGAAAAGTAATTCAATTTAATAGGTTGTAAATAGAAAAGTATTTATTCTGAGCGATACACTGATTGTCTAAAGAAAGGAAAAAAAATTATAAACCGGTGTGTAACATTTACGAAAAAGGGGAAGTTCCGTCAGACTTCAAAAAGAGTGTTATAGTCATGATACCAAAAAAAGCAGGAGCAGATAAATGTGAAGAATACAGAACAGTTAGCTTAACTAGTCGTGCATCAAAAATCTTAACTAGAATTCTATACAGAAGAATTGAGAGGAGAGTGGAAGAAGTGTTACGAGAAGACCAATTTGGTTTCAGGAAAAGTATAATGACAAGGGAAGCAATTTTAGGCCTCACATTAATAGTAGAAGGAAAATTAAAGAAAAGCAAATCGACATATATGGCAATTATAGACCTAGAAAAGGCATTCGATAACGTAGACTGGAACAAAATGTTCAGCATTTAAAAAAGATTAGGATTCAAGTACAGAGACAGAAGAACAAATTTTAACAATTACAGGAACCAAACGGCAACAGTAATAATAAAAGAGCATAAGAAAGAAGCCGTAATAAGAAAGGGAGTCCGACAAGGATGTTCCCTATCCCCGTTACTTTTTAATCTTTACATAGCACTAGCGATTAATGATGTTAAAGAAGAATTTAGATCAGAAGTAACAATAAGTGAAAGGATAAAGATGCTACGTTTCGATAATTATGTAGTAATTCTGACAGTAAAAAAGATTTAAAAGAAATAATGAATGGCATGGATGAAGTCCTACGCAAGTACTACCGCATGAAAATAAACAAGAACAAAACGAAAATAATGAAATGTAGTAGAAATAATGTAGACGGACCGTGAATTTAAAAATAGGAAGAGAAAAGATTAGAAATAGAAGAATTTTGTTATTTGGGTAGTAGAATTACTAAAGATGGACGAAACAGGAGCGATATAAAATGTCGAATAGCACAGGCGAAACGAGCCTTCAATCAGAAATATAATTTGTTTACATCAAAAATTAATTTCAACGTCAGGAAAAGATTTTTGAAATTATATATTCGGAGCTTAGCTTTATATGGAAATGAAATCTGGTCGATCAGAGTACCATAGAAGAAACGATTAGAAGCTTTTGAAATGCGGTTTTATAGGAGAATGTTAAAAATCAGACGGGTGAATAAAGTGACAAATGAAGAGGTGTTGCGGAAAATCGATGAAGAAAGAAGCTTTTGGAAAAATATAGTTAAAATAAGAGGCATACTTATAGGCCACATATTAAGGCATCTTGGAATAGTCGCTTTAATATTGGAGGGACAGGTAGAAGGGAAAAATTGTGCAGGCAGGCAACGTTTGGAATATGTAAAACAAATTGTTAGGGATGTAGGATGTAGGATGTAGGGGGTATACCGAAATGAAACGACTAGCAGTAGATAGGGAATCTTGGAGAGCTGCATCAAACCAGTCAAATGACTGAAGACAAAAACAAAACAGGCCCGTTAAAAATAAAAATAAAAAAATTATAAAGATTTGAAAAAATTTACTATCTTAATTTTCGTAAGAGAATAACCGAGGCAAAATTTTTTGAACCGTTAAGAATCTTTAATTTCAGTTTCTTTTCATCTGGTATTTAAATTTTAAACGGATTTGATTTTAAAAATGTAAGTATAAATACGGTTTATACGTCTATTTAATTCTTTTATTTTAATTTTTAAATGTCCATTTCAGAAAGTAAATAATTATTCCGATAGAAATAAAAGACGGGTTACGAACGAGACCGGTATTTAAAACATAAATTTAAAACGTGGATTTTTATGACTGTTAAATCGCCCGTAAGTAGCTGTTAATTTTGACAACATGGAAGTTTCATTGTAAAAACAAATCTGATGTACGCACTATATGACTTCCGTGTACGCCCACTAAAGTACTTTTTTTTTTTCTTAAAATGGGAAGTAGATAAAATTTTATTTCACTTCCTTGTACGCTCATTAAATACATATACACATTTTTTTTAAATGAAAAGTACGTAAAATTTTACTTCATTAATAACTTCTGATATTTTCATATATATATATATATATATATATATATATATATATATATTTTATTGTTATTATTGAATTATTTAATGTAATTTTTTTTTACAATCAGAGGTTAATAATTATTGGTAAATCAATAAATTTAAATTTAAAAAAAAATTAAATATAAAAAGAAATCGGATTCGAACCGATGTGCCTTCCCTCTTGTAAAATCCAAATATTTCAAAAAATAAAATTTTATTTGGCTATAACTTTAGAACCGATGAAAATAAGTACCGCTTATGATATATTGTTGGAAAGCTCTCGACGAGAGCTTATTACTGTAGATAAGAAAACGTCCAGAATCCAAATGTTTTGGATTTTGGGCTTTTTTGGACACTTTTGGTCCAGTCGATTGCAATCAAAAGGGGAGGTGCAAAACTAGATGTTTTAACTTTCCTAAATCCAAAATTTCATCGTTTTTGAGTTATACGTATATTTTTCACTCAAGATGCAATGCAGTGCAATTAGTTATCGTATCTGACTTCGCACGGGCGCTGCTCATTGGTTAACCCTGGGGAACATTTACGCCTAATCATATCTCGGATAAATATAACGACAAAAAATAATACAACTTAAGTACAATTTATTATTATTATTATTTAATTTCTAAGAAATGAAAATAATAAAAAAAATTTCAAAAGATAATTTTATAAGATGCCAAAAAAAAATTATATGCATAAAATACTACTGGTGGAGGCAATCATTCATTAATTTTGCAAGTTTAATTCATTTTTAGTAAAATGCCTATAATATTTTTACGACTTCCAAATTACTTTCCTATGATCTATATTTTTATGAAGGGCAGCCCGAGGGTGTAAATGCAGAAAAAAATTTCTTTTTTTTTTAATAGTAAAATTTTAATATATTGATTCGTTATTAAATAAATAAAAAAAATAGATAATAAAAATTTTACTAAAATATTAAAAATTATTTTTTTTATTCATCTTCTATGTAAACGTATTGAATACGACAAACGCAACACGGCGGGACCACGAGGGAGGAAGTGGCAACATAGCAGTTTAAATGACAACATAGCGTCTGTCCACACGTCATATACAAGCTCCCTAATACGAATAGTTTTATGTTTTTTATTTACACTCATAGCTTCTCTGCCTTCCCTCACTACGGCAATGACCTTGATAGACATATTCAACAACGACTATTTTTAAACAACAAAATTATAATGTAAAATTATTCCATCTAAAATTTCATTCACCACCATTTTTTTTTTTAACAATAGACAGTAGACTATTATATATGCTGTCTAATATTAAATTATTTTTGTTATTTTTAAAACTTATTATCAATCTTGCGGAAATTATAAGTGCATAAAATATTACACAGAATAACTTTTCACTTAAACTGAGATTTTCACTTATTTAATTACGTCTAATAATCAGTATTCCTAAGAAAACTACTGAAATTAATTTAAGATAATGCGATTCTAATTGAAAATTAAAATTTAAAGCAAAATTAATGCATTTTTTGTGAAAAAAAATTATTAATAACATTTAAAAAATACATTTCTAATAAATTATATTGAAAGTAATACCGTATTGAATGTGACTGATAAAAGCACATGTTTAGCATACGACAAGCCCCATCTTACAATTGCAGCAATATTTTGGTCATCCCTTGCCGTAAAAGTTGGTCATATCAAAAATTGTTTCAGAGAAAAGTTTTAGGTAATGCTTAGAGGGGAAACGATCACTTTAAACCGATTCGATACTGTGCCTATTAAGGGGGGTATAATTTTTTGTCTTCGAGAAGTATTATAAAAAAAAACACTTTCGCACGCCGGAAGGCGGAGGTAGATTTCACCGGTGCTAAGTAGGAGATAAAAAAGATTTCCTCCTTAAATTTAAGAAAAACTTCAAATTGACTCAATATGACAATGGTCGCAAGTGAAAAAAAGTTTCATATACTACAAGCCCCACCTTCTAACACCCAGCAAAGTTTTGGTCATCCCTTGCCGTAAGGGCTGGTCATATCAAAAATTGTTTCAAACAAAAGTTTCAGGTAATGTTTAGAGGGGAAACGATCACTTTAAATCGATTCGATACTGTGCCTATTAAGGGAGGTATGATTTTTTGTCTTCGAAACCCCATTTTTTTCACTCGCTGGGCCAACGGTTGGTGATATCAAAAGACTTTACTTAGATAAGGTTTAGGTCCTTATCCAAAGAATAGTAGGATCTTTAAAGA
Source organism: Lycorma delicatula (assembly GCF_047948215.1). Lineage (NCBI taxonomy): Eukaryota > Metazoa > Arthropoda > Insecta > Hemiptera > Fulgoridae > Lycorma > Lycorma delicatula. Next base: position 65,488,993 of record NC_134466.1, read on the forward strand.
AGTTCGATATTTTACTTAATAAGAAAGTTATAACGATATTTGATTTTTTCGAAAAAAACCACCCCATTTCCACCTCCATGGTCCGTTTTTGCCCATTAATGTACTCGACCGAGATTTTGGGTAGTTATATTTTATGTAACAATTTGAAAGTGATTGGCGCAATATTATGGCAGTTATCGCGTCCACAAGAAAGTGAAGTATATATATATATATATATATACGTTTATATAATAGTCTAATTAAATGTTCAGGTTTAATTAAATGGTATTTAAAATTTAAAAACCTACTGCAGATTGTGCACTTCTCGTTTTGATTGCACAAAACGAGAGGTGCACAACTAGATGTTACAACTGTTCTAAACCCAAATTTTCAACATCCTACGGACTAATCGTTTTTGAGTTACGCGAGATACATACGTACGTACAGACGTCACACCGAAACTAGTCAAAATGAAATCAGGGATGATGAAAATGGATATTTCCGTTGAAATCTGAAAAGCTACACTTTTCGCGATTACAATACTTCCTTTACTTCGTACACGGAAGTAAAAATTAGACCGTTTTGAAAATCAATTCTCTATGCCTAATATTATTCATTATTCATTTAATTATTTATTTAAGGTGTTTCTAAAAAGATATTTGTTATCCTAGATAAATAATTTTATTTTATAATCAAATGGAAAGCAATTAAACTGTTAATCCTGTTTTTAATAACTGTTAATGGTAAATTTGGTATTTTATTCATTCCTTGCTTAAGAGGTAATTGCTAGGGGTAGTTACCAAATTGGCTATTCTGTAAAATTTAATTTTATATTATTCGATTAATATAGAATTTTATTTTTACTTATTGTTGTGTAACTGTGGAAACAAAAATTACTAAATAAATATAATACAAACACAAATTTGTGCTGGATTTGTACTGCCCGATCTGGATTGGATGGACCGGTCTAGGTTGGATTGTATTAGTAAATAATGGAAAAAGCAGACTGGGCTCTTTTGGACAGAAATTACCTGATATGCAAGGATCAACGACACTGTAGTCAAGTGCAGTGCAGTTCATTTCTATCCAGAAATGAACTGGACTGCACTTTAATATAGTTTCCGTAGACAGGACTGGATAAAATTGTAGTCAAGTCCAGCCCAGTCAATGGAAACAAACAAAAATTACTAAATGAATAAGATGTAAACACAAAAACAACAAAAATCACATTTTTTTTTCAAAATTCCAAATTTCTAACGCATTATAAAGATTCCGCCAGTAAAAAAAGGAAAGAGTTGAATAATTGTTTTACGATTCATTGAAAAATAAATTTAAAAAAAATCTATTTCGGCACGCCAGAATACGGAGGTTGATTTCACCAGTGGTAATCTTTTTATCCACACAGTGGATAATATGATTTCCACCTTAAAGTTAAGAAAAACTTCAAATTTAATCGATACGACAACGGTTGCATGTTTAGCATACGACAAGCCCCATATTCTTACAATTCCAGCAATATTTTGGTCATCCCTTACCGTAAAGGTTGGTCATATCAAAAATTGTTTCAGATGAAAGTTTTAGGTAATATTTCGAGGATTAAGGACCGGTTTAAACCGATTCGATACTCTTCCGATTGAGGGAGGTATAATTTTTTTTGTCTTCGAAACCCCATTTTTTCCACCCCCTGGACCGATGGTTAGTGACATCAAAAACTTTACATTACAAGATAAGAAAGTTATCGTGATATTTTGTTTTTTCGAAAAAGCCCCCGATTTCCATTCCCACGGTCCGATTTCTCCCATTAACGTACTCGACCGAGAGTTTGGGTCGGTATATTTTACTTATCAAATTGAAAGTGATCGGCTCAAAATTACGGCAATTATGTCCACAAGAAAGTGAAACATATATAAACTTTTAACCTGACGATGATTTTGGGGTCTGGAGGTTATGAAACGCGAAAATATATCGAAATTTTCCGGAAGTGGAATCACGATACCCATTACAATAGGTAGCTTTCTTATAAAATCCATCTAATAGCAAACAGTTATTTTTACAATAAATATTGGCTTTGCAAAAAACGGCCTTTTTTAACCGTTTTTAGGTTTGTAGCTGTAACTAATCAAATAAATTCAGTTTTTAAGAGCTTAAATTATAGATACTTTAAACGTTTTTGGCCTTGGAAGTTTACCTTCTCTTTTTCCCGTTTAGCATACGGTAATTAACCTTTCAGATATTACTTCAAAGGATGATATTTAAGAGCGTAAATGAAGTTTAGTCTTGTACAGTGTCAGGTCGACCGTTCCTCAGATGTGCGGTTAATTGAAACCCGACCGTCAAAGAACACCGGTATCCACGATCTAGTATTCAAATCCGTATAAAAATAACTGACTTTACTAGGATTTGAAGGCTGGAACACTCGACTTCGAAATCAACGGATTTGGGAAGACGCGTTCACCACTAGACCAACCCGGTGGGTTCTAGGAAGTTTACCTGGTCCTACTTAACTGGAAAACTGATTTTCACCACCTACGAATGGCCGCCAGTTTGTCCAGTGGGAGAGGTGCAATGGGGGATGCTTTTTTGATATATATCTAAATAATCGTCAGATTTTCAAAATTCGAACGGGGTATTTGTTAGGAGACTGAAGGATAACTTTGGCATACATCACGTAAACTCTCGATCTAACAGATAACGGTTAATCGAAAATGTTATCGAAAAATGAAAAAATATTTATTTAACCGTGTAAATTTTACACAGAAATTATTTCCACGTTTGGAAGTACTCATCAGTGCGAGCAATTATTGGAATGCAATTCCAATTTGGAAGCAATTCTGTTATGAATGGAAATAAATCTCCTGTCCGAAACTGTATTAATAACGCTCACGTCGGGTCAATTTGAAAGTAGTCTCGGGCAATAAAATTTCTCCCGAAATAGGAAAGATAGTAGCAGAGAAGAGATGTCAAGTATCAGGACGTAAACAATAATTTAACTTTATATATGTTTATTACAATGTACTATTCAAAAGAAAAATATTTGTTTCTATGAAGATCGATTTTTTTTGCGGCCCACCTAAAGTTAAGCGTTGTTTATCTGGCCCAAGTTAGCTTTTGAGTTTGACACCCCTAAGCTAAACTGACAGCTCACATCGTCACTCCCCACTCTGAACAGTATTGAAGTAATGGATACGTCCCTGGGCCGAGTATACTTAATTGGATGTCCGGTCCAGGGATGTAGGGAAAAAAGAAAAAAGTATTGAAATGTTATAATAAACAATATTGTGTTACATCGATGATGTAATTTCCGTAGTATGTTTTTGATATATTCTAGTCCGATATTGCGACGTCGACTAAAAACAAACAACTCGACTAAGTCTCAAACTACGTTACGTCTGCGAACTTGATCAAAAACTGAACGCATTGCTTCAAATTAAAAATTTGATGTTTTTGCTAATTTTTTCTTACGCTTGGTGAATGGCGTGAAGAGCGGGGTGCAAACACGCCGAAGAAAAAATTTGTAAAAACAAATTTTTAATTTGAAGATATGACTTTCACATAATCTTGCTTATCACTATCAAAACTTGTCAAATCCATTCTTGTATGCCGTCCTGAAAATTATTTTTTTAACGTTTAGTGTTTTTAATTTAATAGCTGTATTTTAAAAAGATTTTTTCCATACTTTTTATTTTCTTCTTTTTAGTGCATTTAATATAAAAGTGGTTTTTAAAAAGTTTTTTTTAATATATATCTTATTTTCTATATTTCATCTTCATAAGTTTATACTTTATAGCTGCGCTAGCGCACAGGTTTGAGTGTATTTAGCAAAAGATCGTATCCGTAGGTTTTACGGCGGGTGAGTGCGATCAAAACGTGGGGCTAAACGATTTAATTTCCGGATAACTAAGATCCGGTCGAACAACAGTAACTGTTGTTCGACCGGATCGTCGAATCCCGGTCAAACGTGGAATTTTCACACGCTACAAAATTTGTCATTCATCTCATCCTCTGAAGCAATACCTAAAGGTTGTCCCGATGGATAAAAAAAATGCAGCTTTTTGTTGCTTTAGTTTATTCCAAATAATGGAACATCGTGAATATATTTGTTAAAGTATTATCGGAATAGATCTGAATTTGAAATTGAATATACAAGTTATAAATGTTATTCTCCAACACTGGAGCCGATTAAACAGATTCACCGCTATCATGGTGCACTCTGATGGTGAATGTTGAATAAAAACATTTTATAAAAAAAGTGAACGAAGAGCAAACCATCTGACGATCATTTACATCCGTTATTCATTCATTCGTGTAAAATAATCTGTATATCCTGATAGGCCCTTCCGGTATATAAAATGTTGAAAATGTTATTTGATTTATTTATAAATGCGGTGAATTGACTAATTGCCTCCGATGTTGGAGAATAACATACTTAATTTGTAAATTTAACGTTAATTAGACGAGATTAACAAATGTAGGTTATGTCTGGAGAAAATTTAAACTTACTTGTTCTACGAGGATTTCTCGTAATCTGTTTACTCTTGAGACTGGTATGGACCGATTTTATTTTTAATTTCTAGTTAATGTTTCGACCCCCCCCCCCTTCACCAGGGATTATCTATGTTGTCACGAATTCAGGGAAAGTCCGAATAAGCAAATATTTCGGTCTTTCACCGACGTATTTGGTACGTGTCGTTATTCACCGGAGAAAATCCATATTTATCAGATATCGATCTTTCACGGTAACTACATTAATTGCCGACTAAAATTTTGTTTCGTATAAATTTCGTTAAGAATAAGATTAGATTTACTTAAAGTCGAGTTAACCAAAAATCTTGAAGTGTGAATTAATCCGTTAAACTACGGGAAATTCAATCGACTTACTCGTAAACCTAACATTAACCTCGATATAAACCTAACTAAACTCGATTAAATTTCATTTAAACCAAGTATTTTACTCCGCAAATAATGTATATAGTACGTTTATCAAAACTCACATCTTAAGCTAAACCTAAATTAATTTAACCTTACGTGAATTTAATTTCATCGAAACCGATTTATTTTGTTCCAAAATAAAGTATATTACACTTGTAATATTTCAAAATTTCGGTAAGGGTGCTGCGTAACTTGCAAGAGACTAACTCGACGGAAAGCGTTCCGACGAGTAATTTTAATAGTAACGAATAACTTTGTTTTACGTAAAGTATAATCCAAATTTCATCAAAAACAGAGGCGAGTCCATAACTTATATAATTACCAAAGTTATTATTAAATCTGAACGTAAAATATACAGGAACAGATATAGTTAAATTTAAATTTTGCATCTTTTTCATAAATAGAGAAATTTTCCTATAAATAAATCTATAAGCGCAACTTTTTAATTAGAATAGTTAATTTATTATACGTCACACAATATTTAACAGTACAAACGCAAAGGAGAGTTACTAAATTAGCTTTAACTTTCCCGTCTAAATAGCTTTACAGCTCTAGAAGGGAATGTATTTAAATCTGTCCTATTTCGGCATATGCGGTTTTCACCGGATCTTGACATTTTGACGCCTAAGGAACCCGAAAAACCGAATGGAAATTTACCGGATGTTAATGTTCGTATAAACATGCGTTCGGTGTCGGCATATAAATCACCTTATATCTCCAGAACTACTGATTTAGACCAAACTTGGTCTGATTACTTTTTCGTATGAGGCACGTGCCGTTAAATTTTCAACTTAAAAGGTCAAGAAGATGAGACTGTATAGCAAGGTCACCCTTAATCTCGAGATTTCGCCTAACGTCATATTTTTTTTAGGCAAATTTTTTAACGATTAAAAAATTGTAACAATATTTACAAAAAAACTTTTTTTAAAATCCCATCCTCACCGCAAAAATTTATCTAATTTACTGCTATGTTCTGACGTCACAGGTGAGCGGTAGAATTAGATAAATGAATAATATTTAAAGTGTAAAAAGTAACTCGGTCTGGCGGGATGTCTAAATCGATCGCCCGGTCGACTCCGTACCTGGTGCGTTAAGCCACATGGATACAGCAGTCTGCCGATCGTAGAGGCGAATGTAAGTTGTGAAATTACTTTAGTTATATAATATATAATTTGGCAATTGTGAGCAATTATTTCCCCGACTTCAATTTTTCCCGTATTATAATGTTATATTATGAAGACAAAACAAGAGAAAAAATTTGCCGGAACGATAACGTGGATGAGCAGTTGAAGATAACGAAAACGGCAATATCCACGTTCTGTTATAAGATAACCAAATAAATAAATAAATATATATATATATATATATATATATATATATATATATATATATACATACACAGAGAGAGACAAACAGATAGAGAAAGAGAGATATAAAACGCGCGCGCACCACGCACTCTACAACCAAGTTTGAAACAAGTTATTCAATACTATTTTTTTATAATATAATACATAAAGGTTAATACACTAATATTAACTATATAATTAAAAAGGGAAACTTAAGTGACCGTTTAAAAATTAAATATATACGTATTGGATATTTTTAATTAACATCTTATGTTTTAATAAATATGTGTTAGATAAAACAAATAAAATATGTAAAAAATACATACCAAAATGTTAAAATAAAGACGATAAGTATGCATAAATAAAGCAACACACATTAATTATACGTAAATTTAAAACTCGCTTACTGTCCATCAACTATAAGCGACTGACGACGATCGACTGAGTTATTGTGTACGTGTTCGTAAATCTCCGCGTACAATCGGCGACCTTCGGTGTATGAATTCACTCGACCGCTTAACTTGTGAAATATAGATTAACGTAACGGCGTTGAAGTTTTATTTTATCAATATACAACGCGTGCGCGCACCCTCACATATACACTCAACATCTATTTAAACGTGTAAAATAATAAAATAAATTATTAAACTGTAAACGCAATTTAAAATTCATTTTATATATAAATATTTTTATTTATTATCAAAAGTTACGTAGCTAAATAAAGGTTTTAAAAAATAGACTAATATTAAAAAAAAAATATATATATATATATATTTATCGAAAGCGGCAATAAAAAGATTTATAAGATTCTTACAAATAAAAATTTTGTGTTGAATTAACATGAAACTGGTTTTGATGTCTGGTTTGACAGAGATGATACTTATTTGATTGATTATTAGATATTAATATAAATATTTAAATAAATAATTCACAACTCTGACTGGTTTTAATTTTACGAATAATCTTTTTATTTTGATGAGTATTTAAAAATACATTACATTTGAGAAATATATTGTAACCTCCGATAACTGTACCCTTTGACAGTTAACTGATACACAAAGGAGTCAGACATCAACGCTAACCGTATTTCGGTTGTTGGCGATCGCGTCGGTAACTTTTTCGAGCGCTGTATCTGATTCTTTCTCGCCGTTTAACGCTACAAAATATTACCGCTACGTAGTTGTTTTGCCGTATTATATTCCTTTTACATATTAAATCTGTAGGTTCCAGTGAAAAATAGAAATTAGTTCTTAAGTGTTCAGAAGACAAAACATTTTAAATAAAGTGTAATTAAGAATTCAAAAAAAATTCCGACTTACAATTTTGTTTGATCCGGTAGACAGAACGACTACAGCCAAGTACATGGAAGTAAGATAATGAGAGCTGAGCTTTATCGGTTAACCTGAATAACAAAAATATTAACGATACGACTGGAAATCTGGTATAGAAATTGTTGAAATGACGTTCTCGTCCGAACGGTTTTTTGACTTCAGAAAAATATTAGTTTACGTCGAAACGTAGAAATCTTGTTTTTTTCAGTAAAATTTTGACGGTCTTTCGCGTTCCAACGAACCTCGTTTAATATTTAGGACGAATGTATCTAATAAATGACGTAAAAGTTTTATCCTTTTATGTAAACAAGATAAAAGTACAAGATTCAGTACGAAACTCGTGTGCATCGGCAAATACATTAAACAAGCAAATAATAATCTTAAAACTGCCCTCTCGATGTACTGCAAATGAAAAGATAACAGAATTGGAACGGCGATTATTAGCAAAACGATATTAAAATATTTGTCGGGTTCGTTTTCCAAAAACCTTTTTACATTTAGGAAGGAAAGTACGAAGGTAAATCTTTATCAAATTGCTCAATTTTCAAAAAAAATTTATTAATATTTTTAAACGACGGGAACAGCGTTATTTGTTGTAAAATTATATTCAAAGATAAAAAATACACGACGGTATTTGTAAATTTAGAATCAAGCTTATAAACGATAAATTTATTTACGCTCCGAAAGTATAGCGGATAGTACGAGTAGAAAAAGGTTAAGCCTAAAATTATATACGAATACCCAAGTTCATGACTTTTCCGGTCGTATATTAAGCGTCCAAATTCAGCACTTGTTTCTTTTAACGGAAACAAACCGGTAGTTCTAAAAACATTTAATACTATTCGAACCGAATTGTCAAGAGATGAATACGAATCGCTCGTTTACTATTTTACTGGAGAAACAATTCAGAATTCGTCGTATGGACTGTATTCTGCAAATTTAATCGATAAGAACTGAACTAACACTTGCCACATAATAATATTAAGTAAAAAATATGAAAATTTAACCGCATACATGCACAATAAAAAAATACATCAGGATTCTAACGGCAACGATAACTTCATTAAATATATTAAATTGTAACGTAAAACCTTTTGTTAATAAAAGTAAATATGTACCGCGCTATGTAGTCGAATACATTTATACGTTTTTAACAGCAATTTTATCTAATATCGAACATTTTATATAATAAAAAATGATTACAAATATAAGAATAAAGAAACTATCTTAGATTACCGCAGAAATTAAATCTAGAAAAATCAATATAAAACGATTAACCAAATTGTTTTTAAAAAACAATTTAAAAAGTAGAATGAAGATTATATGTTTATCGTATTATAGCGGTGTAACACACATTTACCTCAATTTGTGACCGATTATTTTACGAAACAAATAAAAAAATATATGTAAATACATGAAAAAATAAAATGAAATGGTTTAATAATATCTATTTTCGTATTTGAAGCAAAAATATACACCGAATAAAGCGTTTGGCCAAAGGACAAAGGCAGTGTCATATTATGTTTAGCCTTTTTATCGTTTAACACAGATAAAAATTCATAATTATTTCCGGTTAAAATCGATCAAACATGTGAAAGTCTCCTCGTATAACTTTACTATTAAAAAAAACTACGGTGATTTTTCTTTTATCACCGCATCGTGCAGTTCTGGTACGGATAATTCCACAAAATTCAGCGGAGAGTTTAATTCAGTGGTGTTATTTTTTGCAAAACATAAACGTTAATTTTATTTACACTTTCAGCAACGTTGCAGATATTTAAAATAAAATCCTTTTTGTCTCTTAGATGTTTTAATCCTGTTCCACTGTACGATATAATTTAATAATTTCATATATTCGTTTGTTACTTCTATCAAATCCTTTAATAGTCGTCCAGATTTCTTTCCTAGCTTTTGTATCGCATAATAATTTAGTTTTATACATGTGTATGTAGATATTCAAATACGCCTTAATTTTAATAATCTCGCTTTCAATGTGTTCCGTTATAAATATCAGTGTGCCACCGCTATAAATAACGTTTGATTTTATAATATTGTCGCGTGTTTGCGATTCGCCAAAGTTGTTGACATATAGCAAACGTAAAAGCACGTATAACTACAATTTATTTACTCAACTTTTTACTTATAAATAATTAAATTACTCGTATAAATCGCCAAACAATTTCGATTCTACTATGAATTATACAATAGCTTTTATAAAATTAAATATATATTATAGAGCAGATTAATAATTACAAAATCAATAAGTAACGCAAGTTTTATTTATTTTTAATATTTACAAAAGAAAGTCGCTTACAATTTTATCGATAAATAATGTTATCTTGTCTCCTGTTCACACCATCCCCACTGAAACGTCCTCTAGTACATATTTCCTAGAAGAACACTGTCCCAAAACGCAATATTCTTGGGACGCATTCTTCGGTCGTACTTTTTATTATTATCGGACACACCCTTCAAATAATACCGCACATTGTTTCCAAGTTCGCCGATCCTAGGTAGTATTTACACCTCAGGACTTAGGGGTTGATCTGTAGTAACTCAGCAGCCGATCTACCCGATTATTCGTGTGTTTCGATGGTTTCTTCGAATCTTTACATCGGTTCCTCCAGTAACTCCAGTAAGTAAAAATCCAAATAAAGATTAGTGTTGTGTAATAACGTAAAAGAAAAGGAATGCGATTTAACGTAATGTAATGTAAATGTAAAGAAATAAAGAATAAACGCCGGATAGGTAACCTCCTACTCATCGCATTCTATTGTTTCAGTCCTGATTGAGCTACTACATACAGAACGGCAGAAACTATACAGACAAGGACAACTTTTCGGCCTCACGGTCTCCGCAAACCCTTCCTAGATACAGTGTATCTATGAGAAAATTTCGCTGGTATTTTCTTTTCTGTCCAAGTTGAAACGTTTCCGATCGCTTCCACCTTCTGATACGCGAACAGATTTAATATTAGTTCTCAGTCCTCCCCGCAATTCCATATCCTTTCAGCGGAGAAGAAAATGAAGACCCCTCGGAAGACAGAAATGAGAAACGGAATCCAGCCGCCATCCGACGGAGAAAACGAAGAGGCCTGCACTCTCAATCGTGATATTATTCAAAGGGCTCATACGTCTTTATAAGTTACGGTCGTAAATATTTACAACCGACAAACACGGAGAGTCGGCAAAAAAAAGGAAAAATGATATCCCGTGATTTCCAACTCGGCTGATGTAAGAATAAAGAAATCCAAAACCTAGATACATTATCCTTCTTTCATCCTACAATTATTAGTCAGGCGACCACATAGTTACCACATGCGACTCCCTCTGCGGAGGAAGTGGATTACACCCTCCAAAAATTAATACCAAAACTAAACTTATTCATTTTAAATGGAAGTCATTAGTTAACATGTATAATGTTTCTTTAAGAGAATTTGGATTCTTTGTTCTCATTACCGAAACTATCGTTTCTTGTAAACCTCTTAATAATACTAAGCCTTTAACAGTACCTACCGCTGACCAATTTATAATTATCTGAACCGATTACTAATTCTAACGCCGGTGACTTTAACTTAGATAATATAGTCTGAAATAAATATCCATTTTGGAAATCGCCCGGAATATTATTTACGTAAAATTTTCTTCCGATTTGTCACACAGTGTAATGAATCTATTCGGTGATGTAGGATCACCTGAAAAGTCAGGGTTCATGTTTAATTATAATTAAGAGTTTTTTTAGACTAGGGTTGCCATTTTCATATGCAAAAGTAGTTAAAAATTGTGGCAGTTTTTTTTGTTTTTACAAAAAGTTAAAGATAATTTATTTTATAAACGTAAAACTTTAATATTGAATTATTATGTCAGGAGGAAAATGAATGCTGTAGTGATGAATGTGAAATCCGATTCTAAACATAAGAAATCGAGTTAAGTAACAAAATAAAAAATATTTTTTTAAATAGCAAAAAGATTTTTAAAAATGATTTTCCTTGAATTATACATATTAAAAATTTCTTTGCCCCTAATCATGTCACACTGTAATAAGCACGCTCTGAAAAAAAGGCAAAAAAATGTTCAGCATCACACTGAACCTCAAAATTCTTTGACGGTCAATCTCTTTTCACACCGTAGGTAAATCCTCCCATCAGAGTTTTCTTTCCCGTTAGAAAATAACAAATCAATCAATCATTATACTTACGCACAAAAATGATGTCATATCTAAAATTTAAAAAAGTAGAAGTACAATAAAATTAAAATTAAATATCTTGTTAAAATTAATTATCTGGAACTAAAATTAACATGGACCTTCATATAATAAACCAAGGTTTATGAAGCTCCATGCTTCCCAGCAAAGTGTCATAGGGTAAAATAATATGTATATATATTTATATTTACATAAATTATATTATATAAAAAATTGTCACCCACATTCTCTTTAATTATCCTATATTAAAGAGCAATGTTTTTTCTTAGCAATCGTGTTTTTAAAATTTTTATATTATCTCTTGTTTGATCTCACTCTTCTCCACACATTAACCAACTCCTCACTTCCTCTGCTTACTTCTAATTCTCTATGATTCTCAGATAGTAAAATCAACACCTAAAATATAATCCTGATTTATGCGAGTGTAAGTAAATAACTCTTTTAACCGTTCAAGATAGGACTCGATCAGAACTTTTTCCTATTATAAGATAAATATATTTACATTAACCTTACAAGAGGCACAAATTGATTTTATATCGATTACTTTCTATAAAGCAGTACCGCTGTTTATTTCAACAAACTTTGCTCTTTCTGAATTCACTAATAACTATATTTCTTTCAAAAGTATGAATGAATCTTACACAACACTTTCTCTTTGAGGGTATACATTTTTACCTCCTTACATTCATAATATAACAGAAAATAAAAATCCAATTAACAAAGTTTCCAATCTAATATCAGTTGTGATGCAAATATTGTGTCCAATTTTCCTGGTTTTAGAGTAAATATTTTCCAACTAGAGACATAAAAATAACAATAATAATAATTTAAGATTATCCAATGTTATCGATTATCCTGATTTTCCAATACACCCTCAAACATTATGCCTTTTATTTTTGGTGACTGAGCACATCCATTTTTACAAATAATAAACTAAAAAAATAATCCAAATGATAAACATAAAAAACTATATTTTTTACATTATCATTCATTAATAACAGCTATGAAACTGTGGAAATAAAACTGGCCAGCTTATACACTCCAACCGATTAATTACCAAACAGATAAAAGAACTCCACTCTGTTCAGCCGTCAATATTCCTTAACTAATACTCTACCTAACCAATCTCTATATGAATTAAAAATAATCTTACACTGTAAGCCCACCTTTATTCTCTTGCGTAATGAAGCAATAATTGCATTTTGTTAAGCAGTTTGTTCTTTAAACTGTTCAGTTTCCACTTGCAATTCAGCAGCACGCCGATCCCGACTTCTAAGTGATCTCTTCATCTCTTGCAGCTAAACAAAATATATTTAAAGTAGTTATTATTAAACTAGATAATTTTAAAATTTACTTACAATTAATAATAAAATCAATATTATATTTTTGTACTAAGAAAGTCTTGCTTGCTTCTTTTTACTGACAAAAACTACTTTATATCTTCAAAAGAGATGTTAAACAAAAGATATCTTAATAATGTCACAGGAAGGAACATGATGAAGTACAATACAATTTTCTTCAGTCAAAATAAGTTTTAAACAGGTAACACAATTTTTTTTAAACTAAGTAATGTAACATTTTCAACATATTTTAATCGTTTAAATAAATTTGCTGTAAAATAATCCCTCACTGTTTGCAGTTTTACTTATTGGCAGTTGCCTCATCCAATTTTTTTGGGTGAATTTTACTAGTATAACTGCAAATAAATTAATAAATTAACATTTAGTACAGCAGTTAACAAATGCTTTGTTATTACTGTACTATCTTTTACCATTTGAAAACAATATTCTCACCCGTATTTCGGAAGAGGTTATCAGCATTACAGGATAATATATTAAATAATAAACATAATATTTATTTAATAATAGTACAAGATAATAAATTTACACAAAGCCTACATGATATGTATATTTTTGTGAAAATGTTTATTTTAACTGAACCTAATTATGATGATAAAGAAAATACAAGCATTGCCAGCAACTGCTTTGTCGTTATCAACAAACTTGGTGTCAATGCTGACATTTGCAAATCGCAGCAGTTGGTATGCGGGCTACTTATGTCATTTTGTCATTTTCTCCAGCTCAGTATGTATATTAATAGAACCAACCGCCAAGTTTCAGTTGTGTATTGAGCAGATACATTCAGTTTGTGTGTGGTTTTAGTAAGATTTGAGACACACATCATGGGTTTTTTTTTTTTTTTTTAATAAGTCTCTGGTCTTTTCTTTTCATTTTATCAATGAAAAGAAAACAAAAAATATTAAGCCTCTAATTAGGGAGGTTGACTTTCTTGATAAACTAAAAACTAGTGAAAGCATAGCTTCAGTAGCAAAACTATGTAACATTAATGAATCAATTGTTCACTACATAAAGAAAAAGTAAGGACAAGTTTAACGGTAGGTTTTCTCAATTGGCTACGATTGTTTTTGTATGTCATGACACAAACATTGAAAAAACCATAAAAGCTTTGAATTTATGGATCAAAGATTCAAACATAAAAAACAGAATCTCTCAGTTCACTTCTTATTTGAGAAAAAGCAAAACGTTTGTACTTTTTTTTTTTTTTTTTGTCTTCAGTCATTTGACTGGTTTGATGCAGCTCTCCAAGATTCCCTATCTAGTGCTAGTCGTTTCATTTCAGTATACCCTCTACATCCTACATCCCCAACAATTTGTTTTACATACTCCAAACGTGGCCTGCCTACACAATTTTTCCCTTCTACCTGTCCTTCCAATATTAAAGCGACTATTCCAGGATGCCTTAGTATGTGGCCTATAAGTCTGTCTCTTCTTTTAACTATATTTTTCCAAACGCTTCTTTCTTCATCTATTTGCCGCAATACCTCTTCATTTGTCACTTTATCCACCCATCTGATTTTTAACATTCTCCTATAGCACCGCATTTCAAAAGCTTCTAATCTTTTCTTCTCAGGTACTCCGATCGTCCAAGTTTCACTTCCATATAAAGCGACACTCCAAACATACACTTTCAAAAATCTTTTCCTGACATTTAAATTCATTTTTGATGTAAACAACTTATATTTCTTACTGAAGGCTCGTTTAGCTTATGCTATTCGGCATTTTATATCGCTCCTGCTTCGTCCATCTTTAGTAATTTTACTTCCCAAATAACAAAATTCTTCTACCTCCATAATCTTTTCTCCTCCTATTTTCACATTCAGTGGTCCATCTTTGTTATTTCTACTACATTTCATTACTTTTGTTTTGTTCTTGTTTATTTTCATGCGATAGTTCTTGCGTAGGACTTCATCTATGCCGTTCATTGTTTCTTCTAAATCCTTTTTACTCTCGGCTAGAATTACTATATCATCAGCAAATCGTAGCATCTTTATCTTTTCACCTTGTACTGTTACTCCGAATCTAAATTGTTCTTTAACATCATTAACTGCTAGTTCCATGTAAAGATTAAAAAGTAACGGAGATAGGGAACATCCTTGTCGGACTCCCTTTCTTATTAGGGCTTCTTTCTTATGTTCTTCAATTGTTATTGTTGCTGTTTGGTTCCTGTACATGTTAGCAATTGTTCTTCTATCTCTGTATTTGAACCCTAATTTTTTTAAAATGCTGAACATTTTATTCCAATCTACGTTATCGAAAGCCTTTTCTAGGTCTATAAACGCCAAGTATGTTGGTTTGTTTTTCTTTAATCTTCCTTCTACTATTAATCTGAGGCCTAAAATTCCTTCCCTTGTCCCTATACTTTTCCTGAAACCAAATTGGTCTTCTCCTAACACTTCTTCCACTCTCCTCTCAATTCTTCTGTATAAAATTCTAGTTAAGATTTTTGATGCATGACTAGTTAAACTAATTGTTCTGTATTCTTCACATTTATCTGCCCCTGCTTTCTTTGGTATCATAACTATAACACTTTTTTTGAAGTCTGACGGAAATTCCCCTTTTTCATAAATATTACACACCGGTTTGTATAATCTATCAATCGCTTCCTCACCTGCACTGCGCAGTAATTCTACAGGTATTCCGTCTATTCCAGGAGCCTTTCTGCCATTTAAATCTTTTAATGCTCTCTTAAATTCAGATCTCAGTATTGTTTCTCCCATTTCATCCTCCTCAACTTCCTCTTCTTCCTCTATAACACCATTTTCTAATTCATTTCCTCCGTATAACTCTTCAATATATTCCACCCATCTATCGACTTTACCTTTCGTATTATATATTGGTGTACCATCTTTGTTTAACACATTATTAGATTTTAATTTATTTACCCCAAAATTTTCCTTAACTTTCCTGTATGCTCCGTCAATTTTACCAATGTTCATTTCTCTTTCCACTTCTGAACACTTTTCTTTAATCCACTCTTCTTTCGCCAGTTTGCATTTCCTATTTATAGCATTTCTTAATTGCCGATAGTTCCTTTTACTTTCTTCATCATTAGCATTCTTATATTTTCTACGTTCATCCATCAGCTGCAATATATCGTCTGAAACCCAAGGTGTTCTACCAGTTCTCTTTATTCCGCCTAAGTTTGCTTCTGCTGATTTAAGAATTTCCTTTTTAACATTCTCCCATTCTTCTTCTACATTTTCTACCATATCTTTTTTACTCAGACCTCTTGCGATGTCCTCCTCAAAAATCTTCTTTACCTCCTCTTCCTCAAGCTTCTCTAAATTCCACCGATTCATCTGACAACTTTTCTTCAGGTTTTTAAACCCCAATCTACATTTCATTATCACCAAATTATGGTCGCTATCAATGTCTGCTCCAGGGTAAGTTTTGCAGTCAACGAGTTGATTTCTAAATCTTTGCTTAACCATGATATAATCTATCTGATACCTTGCAGTATCACCTGGTTTTTTCCAAGTGTATATTCTTCTATTATGATTTTTAAATTGGGTGTTGGCAATTACTAAATTATACTTCGTGCAAAACTCTATAAGTCGGTCCCCTCTTTCATTCCTTTTGCCCAGCCCGTATTCACCCACTATATTTCCTTCCTTGCCTTTTCCAATGCTTGCATTCCAATCTCCAACTATTATTAAATTTTCATCTCCCTTTACGTGTTTAATTGCTTCATCAATCTCTTCGTATACACACTCTACCTCATCATCATCATGGGCGCTTGTAGGCATATAAACGTTAACAATTGTTGTCGGTTTAGGTTTTGATTTTATCCTTATTACAATGATTCTATCGCTATGCGTTTTGAAATACTCCACTCTCCTCCCTATCTTCTTGTTCATCACGAAACCTACTCCTGCCTGCCCATTATTTGACGCTGAGTTAATTACTCTAAAATCACCTGACCAAAAGTCGCCTTCCTCTTCCCACCGAACCTCACTAATTCCTAATTCCTACTATATCCACAAACGTTTGTACAACTTTGTTAAATCTGAGAATGAAAGTAGGACTAGTGCAATTATGTTTTCTGCTAGTAAAGGCTAGTTTGTAAACTTTAAGAAATAATTTCCTCAGCACTATGTTAGCAAAACTGAAGAAACAGCATTAACTGACCACAAAGCAGCGTATTCACTTCCAGAACAACTGCATAACCTCATATCAACAAAAGACTATTTAGCGGATCAAGTTTTTAACAGAGATGAAACAGGCTTACATAGGAAGAGGATGCCTTCATGAACCTGTTTTGCTGCAATGTTAGTAGCGACTTCATGCTGAAACTAACTCTTGTTTACAAATCATTATATCCTTTTAGGAAAAGGTAAAAATCATTTACCAGTTTTATGAAAATCAAACTTTATCTCTTACAGGGTAACATTATATCTTTTTACTGAGCGGTTTCATTTTTTTGGGGAAATATGTTGAAATTTATCTGAAAACAAAGCCATTACCATTTAAAGTTCTTCTTTATTTGATAATGTTCCAAAACATCCAAAAGAAGTAAAATTTTTTAATCTTAATGTAGAAGTGTTATTTCTGCCACCAAATACATCAGCTCTTATTCACCTTGTGGATCAACGAATTGTAGCTGCTTTCAAAGCCCATTATATGAAGGGTTGCTTCAGTGAACTGATAAGTGAAAAGAGGTGGGTAATTCACTGACTGAGTCAGTGGTGGAAAAATTACACCATTTTAAACATTAACAAATCAGTTTAGGAAATTAAAGCGGCATCGATCAATGCATGATAGCAGAATCTGTGGCCCAACATTGTTAAAAAAAAAGGGAAAACTGAAAAACAAAACTGTTGATAAAACTATGAACGATATTGTACAAATAGCATATAAAATTTAAGGTGAAGGTTTCAATGAAATCGATGTTTCAGATGTTCAGGAGCTGACACACTGTGACAAGGAAGAGCTCTCCGAAGAGCTGATAACACAGCCTTTACCTACTCTGGTAGCTGAAGACAAAAATGAAGAAGTAATGACTGAGTTATTAAACTTAAAATCTGTAAACAAAATTTTTTGCCTAGCCAGGCAGCTAATAACAAAAATTTCTAAAACTGACCCTTTCTAGAGCAGTCAATGAGTTTTAAAAGACATCTTGAAACAGCATTAGTGTCATACAGAGAATTTTTTTTTTTTATCTTCAGTCATTTGACTGGTTTGATGCAGCTCTCCAAGATTCCCTATCTAGTGCTAGTCGTTTCATTTCAGTATACCCTCTACATCCTACATCCCAACAATTGGTTTTACATATTCCAAACGTGGCCTGCCTACACAATTTTTCCCTTCTACCTGTCCTTCCAATATTAAAGCGACTATTCCAGGATGCCTTAGTATGTGGCCTATAGCAGTCATAAACAAACAAAAATATAAGTTTAATAAACTAATAGACCATACATACAAGCATCAAGTTTCACTCACTCACCACTGTGACTAACTGTATAAGCATAAATTAGAAACACACCGCTACACAGTCAACATAATCTCAATCTTTTTGATCTCAAATTGAGCATAACTCAAGAACAACTTGAATTCTTCATCGAATTTTCATATGTAAAATTTCAGATACAGTACATCAAAACTAAATTTCAATAAAACTGATCAATAGTTTTCAAAATGTTAAAACCACAAAATTAGGACTATACATATATATGAAACCCCAATTTAAATGAATGATATTTTCGTATTCCTAATGATTCAAAACGTAAAGAAAATTCATTTTCAGCTCTCACTACCACCATGTAACTGAAAGTAATACCGTACTTTTCTTGAAAAGGTGGTAAAAAAATAACCACACACTAATGTTTGTATTGCTTATACGGATTGTTCTCAAATGTTTTTAGAAAGTTTGATAAATTTTGCACTTAACTTCTTCTCCATTTCATCAGCTGTTTCAGCAGACTTTTTCCTATAACCATTTGATTTTGTTATCTCTTTCTTTCTTTTGATTTTAACTCTCTTTTCAGCTCCTAATGCCATGATTGCATCAGCTTCCTTGTTCAAAATTCCTAATGATTTTTCCATTGCAGATTTTTCTTTTTTAGCGTTTTTATTTTTTTCTTGAATCTGTTTTTTCATCTTCAGTTTTTTTACTTCTTCTGGTCATGTAAACAATGAACGCTAGCCTAAGGTGCTTTACTTAAAACATAATCACAATTTCTTTCTCTGAATACATCATAAATGATACTCGATGGAATTAAACTTTCTTTCTTCAGATTTGCCACAATAATCGTTTTAAATCTGAATAGCTTCATTCTACAGTTGCTTGTCCATAAGATAACATTAAGATAAGTTGTACCATATTCCAAATATAACTATCCCCTTTTTTAAAAATTAATTACCAAAAAAAGCATCCAGCTTTTATTTATCCCTCTGAAATTCATTGAAATTAATTGGGCATTCCAACATTTCCTTCAAGAAACAATTTAAATTGCTGTAATGCTGTATTATAGATATTTGAATCGATTATGTACGGTGTACGTATATTTTAAAACTTGCTTCAAAAATTTGCAAGCCATCAACGCAAAATAGATAAATTTTTATCTAAAATGATTCATGAAAAATATTTTGAATGGATTTTTCTCAAAACTTTATTTAAATAAAATCTTGCTCCATTTACCCAAATATTACGGTTAACTTAGCATTCAAAAACCCTTGTATTTGAATAGATGCATGAAATCATGTGAAAAACTGCAACTCAAATCACATATGCAGGAACCTATGGAGGCACAGTTTATAATTTAAACTACTTCGGGAAAGAGTTGCATGTAAATTTCATTTTAATAAAGAAGAAAGTTAGATACCTAAGAGCCTATCCTCATCCTGGTATAAAAAGTAGGGGGTTTTTATCAATTCACATATTATTTCTACATCGTGCAAACCAAAGTGATTCAAGCATTCACAATAAAGTCTTATACTCCTGAAAACATATGATATTCCCGACATGAATTCACCACAGAAACCTATAATATGTCATAATAATAATAACACAGTGAAAATCAATTGAAATAGTTATCATAATATTATAATACGATTTGACAGAAGTTTTTTCAATATTTCTCAAACACCACAGTGGAAACTAAACAAGAACATTATGAAATGATGAAAATTACACGTGGAATCAATTGTTTTCTTTCTTAGACTTTTAGTGGATATAGTATACCTTACATCTATTCAACCACCCACTTCAGTTCAAGTGTCTGGATAATTTAAATTATATAAAAAATATAGGGTGATTATTTTTATAAGGCAAATTGTAATGTTATTTTCACGAGTATACAAAAAATTGAAAATTCTCTGGAACACAAATAAATTGGAGGGAACCAGGATTTTTGTTACGGAAGAGTGCAATAAGGAAGTAAATATGATAAGAAAGAAGGTAATTAAGATATAAGTTAAGCAGCAGGAATCAAACAAAACGGTAAACTTAGAGGGACAACTTCTTTAGAAGATAGAAAACTGCATTATAAAGAAATATTGAAGGTACATGGAGAATATATGCAAGTGAAGAATCAGAAGAGGGAGCAAGGAAGCGATCGGCAAGAGTTCTGAAGAATGTTAAGAAACACAAGAGATCATCAGGGCAGTCAACCTCACCATCCACTGGTAAGATCAAGAATTTTTTTCATGCGGATTCTGCATCTTTATCAATCAGAAAGTAGAATGATGATAAAGCATGTTTTATAACTTCTTAGAATACGGAGGAGTTGTGCAATATACTGTATTAATTTCAGTACTAATGAAACAATGTGCATGCCACTAAAACATTAAATAAATTGTTTTTTAGAAACTTTCTCATTTCTGTGGTAGTAAAGTATTCTGTCCCCCGATGACTGATACATTATAACCGTTTGCAAATATTGCTGTCAAAATAAACAAATGGATAAGGTAAATAGGAATAAGTCAATTTTTGGTTAAAAAAAAAGTTTCATCACAGAAACCAATAATTAGTATAACAAATTTATGGCTAATATAAATTAAGTTTCAGCTAAGCCAGTTTATGATACTATATATGTGTATTTCTATTAGTAGTAATGTTGGATTAAATCTAATGCATTGTAATGATAGTATTAAAAACAGTTCTTAAGCAAAAATATTAATACTTACTTTCCAAATCAGAATGATTGGATGAATTTATGACCGATAACATATCACAAATTGGTTTTGTAATTGCTGTATTATAAATATCACAATTTAAAAAAACGCACACAACTAATACAATAAGATATACTAATAAATGAAACTTTTACATGAAATAATAGTCTCATAAACAGACCAAACTTTAGACGCAATGTAAACGACATACATAACCTGAATATACACGTATTTTGATTTCAAAAAATATCCAGTAGAATGCGGTAAAAAATTACAGCGATTTGTAATAATCGAGCATACGATTTATAATAATGGGCATATGACGTTTAAAATAACTAGTTCCATTCTTTTAAGGTTACCTCAATACAATGAAATACTTAATTATTTTTACAATAATGGAATATTGAAACGTTACAACATCCTATGTAATCATGATTGTTTTAAGAAAATCTGACTACATCCCATCGTTGTAGATCCCATTACATAATTTTGTTATCTTCTGAAATCCTATTTAATTCTTAAGTAGTTCTGTTGATGCTGATAAAACTTCCAATTTTGGTTTTGCCTGGTCCTACTTCAAGTTTTAATTTTATTCCAGCCTTTATAAGATCATTTGGCTTCCTTTTGAGCAATGTTGTTACTTTATACACTTATTCCACCTTTCAAATATCTTTCTCTCTTCCTATAACACTTTACCATTTTTACTGGCAATTTCTTTAGTGTGTGTACCATTCCTATACTTATCTCATGTTACTGTTTTTACATTTTATCACATTAGTTCATACCAAAATGTTTTTTCTGAATTTTCTACATATGAGCAGTCTCAAAAGGTTATTTTTTCTGTGCTTTTAGTGTTGCTCTACTAACCTCATTATTCACATTTCTCGTCGTCATTTTCAGAAGACGACGAAAAATGTAAGAAGCCAGTTGTATAAATTTCATTACGAAGACTATTGTATAACACATGGTGAGACAGAGTGTACAATGATAAACATTTTTGTCAATGTTTGAAGCAAATTTGAGACCAATGTTGGACACATTGTAAGGCAGTGCCTTGATCATGACATGGATTCTAAATCTCAGAGCTATATACAATCACAATTTGTATACAGAGGAGTTGTTATAAAAGTATACTAATGTATATTCCCTTTTAAAAATTGACCCCCCCTTCTATTGAAGCCTAGACATCTGTAAATGAATAATGGAATAAATTTCAAAAAAATCCAAAATCTCTTGCATTATCAACATGGGTTAGATCATTGTTATTAGTCGTACAGCTATGGTAAGGAGGAATCATTAAGTTTAAGAACAAGATAGATGTATGGATTATGGCAGCTAAAAAACATTTTAAAAATATGAGGGAATTACCTGCAAAGAATCACTGAATTAAAAAACCAGTGCACTTCTATGCCTACTATTAAATATAAAATATATATAAATGTTGTTTGATATGGTAAAATTGCTAATATTTTTAATGAATATGGTTCTTGGATCTACTCTATAATTTCTATTAATGTCCTACTTTTGCATAAATTTTATAGTAAAGCTACATCTTTTTCAGATGATACTGCTCTACTTAACCTATCTTGATAGTTTGCAAACCATAATGCACAGTGATTTGGATAATTTAGGCTTATAGTTTTGTCAATAAATTAGCTCATAATGCTTTAAAAATCAAATATATAATTTTTATTTTATCATCTGCTTCCAGCGTATTAGTTTCGTTAATATATTAGAATGGTGACTGTGGTTGTATACAGTGCAAATGTTAAGTCATATACCAGATGAATTTTATTAAATACTTGGCTTGATGGTAATATCAAATTTATGGGATTTGCATATACAGAGTTTGAAGAAATATTTATTTATATGAATTAAAATAATTTTATCATATAAGGAAGTTTTTTCCACTAGATGTTCTTTGCCAGATCTACTTTGATTTTAGTTCATTCAAAATTCAATTATAGATTGCACTGCTGGGGATTGGCCTAAGAAAAAATAAATGTGTGGATTATGGCAGTTAAAAAACAATATTCTAAAAATGAGGGAATTACCTGCCAAAAGACAGTGGAGAATTATAAACCATTACATGTGTTCTGATCTGATATGTAAATTTTTTTTTCTTTTTCAGTTATTTGACTGGTTTGACGCAGCTCTCCAAGATTCCCCATCTAGTGCTAGTCGTTTCATTTCGGTATACCCCCTACATCCTAGATCGCTAAAATTTGTTTTACATATTCCAAACGAGGCCTGCCTGCACAATTTTCCTTCTACCTGACCCTCTAATATTAAAGCGACTATTCTAAGATGTCTTAATATGTGGCCTATAAGTCTGTCTCTTCTTTTAACTATATTTTTGAAATGCTTCTTTCTTCATCGATTTGTAGCAACACCTCTTCATTGGTCACTTTATCCACCCGTCTGATTTTTAACATTCTCCTACAGCACCACATTTCAAAAGCTTCTATCTTTTCTTCTCAGGTACTCTGATCGTCCAAGCTTTACTTCCATATAAAGCGACGCTCCAAACAGATACTCAAAAATCGTTTCCTGACATTTAAATTAATTTTTGATGTAAACAAATTATATTTCTGACTGAGAGCTAGTTTCACCTGTGCTATTTGGCATTTTATATCGCTCCTGCTTCGTTCATCTTTAGTAGTTCTACTTCTAAAATAATAAAATTCTTCTACCTCTGTAATCTTTTCTCCTCCTATTTTCACATTCAGTGGTCCATCTTCATTATTTCTACTACATTTCATTACTTTCGTTTTTCAATTGCCAGAAAAAGCAATTAAAAAAAAGTTGGTTAGTTTTCTATCCAAAAATAAATTTTTTACATGTGTCAATTTGGTTTTCAGTTGGGTGAATACTGAATTTTCAATGCACCTTTCTGTATTATTTCTTGATTAAATATTAAATGTTTCATAAATATTTGATATAATTAATCAGCAAAATTCCCTTTAATTTAAAATGTACATACTGAAATTAGAGGTCTAGCTTTAAAATGGTTTACGTATTATCTGGAAGGCAGAAATAAGTGCATAATTATGGGCGACTGAGTGAGCAATACCCTTCAGGTGAATTGTTTAATCCCCAGGGCCGGGTTAGTTAGGACCAATTCTATTTACAATTTTTATTAACGACCATTTCGCATAAATTTTATGGCAAGAGGAAGCTAATATGGTAGTAGTTGCTCTAGTACATTCATCTAAGAATATCAATAGGTAGCAGGCTGATCTGGACTGCTTTAAAAATCAAATTATCTAATTTTTTCCTTATTATCTGCCTCCAGATTGTTAGCTCCATTTATATACCCTAGTGTTGATTGTGCTCATATTAAACTACCATGCCACTTTTCAAACATATCTTGGATAATACTTAAGGTTGAAGGTAGATTGTATATTATCAAGGAATTTGCATATAGCTGTACAGTTTTGAAGAGATTTTTTACATGCATTAAATATGTTATAAGTTTTTTCAGTAGATATTTGTCAAATCTACTTTGGTCTAGTTCATTCAAAATTAGACTATGGATTATATGGATGCATTGCTGGGCATCAACTTATTGGCTACCTTCATCTGATAATTTTGGAAAATGCTATTGTAAATGAATTTAGCAAACTATTGTAATGTAATGTGTGGTGCAAGTAGGGAAAGCCTTTCCCTTTTTTTTCAGTAAATATCTGTATTTTCATTAGATCTCTTTGTTTATAAGGTCTTCTAATCTTTTACAAATGAAGTGGTAACATCAGGTAACATGATAGCTAAGGATGAAAGCTAATACTAAAGAGATTTTTTACACAAAATGTTATTATTCCAGGCCTTATCGTACATTGTTTCAAAAACCTTTCTTCTTTTACACCTAAGTTCTGTAACTGTCAGCTGGGTGTGTGCAAAAAGTACCTACAATATTAATTTAAATTAATTTTTTGAGTGGAATTTCTACTTTACAATTGAAAATGATTTAGTCTACATGAAAGAGTAGTCAACTTTAAATTTAAATGTTATGTTAATATATATGGTTAGTGTCAATATTGTGTTGTGTATGTGGGTAAGAGAGAGATAATTGAAGAAACTTGGGGTGGGCAAGAAGTTAAATTTTTTTTTTTTCTAATAAATTATAATTGTCGATTTGGTACTCTCACCTATGGCCAAGCTTTCGTTTTGCAGGTAAAATAATTTCATATGCAACTACAGTTATATCAAAAACAATGGGCTAGTCGTCACCTGAACTAGTACTTGGTTCCACATTAATTGTTTCTATTTAACCTCTTCCTGTGTGGCCTGCAGGTTTTTTAACTGTAAATTTGGATTTTCAAGGCCATTCTTTTATAAACAAAAAAAAACTAACAATCAACTTAACTATTTATAGGCATTCATACCCATTGATTACTTGAAACTGCAATAATTCTAGCAACGAAGCCAAAAAATGAACATAAAGTACCCTTATGAGTGCTAAAAATTAGGAAATTGTTAATTCTGAGATAATGCAAAAATTTACATGCAAGATAATATTTCCAGGGACAAAAATCACTAACTGTGATCTCAAAGCTGTAATTTAGGTTTTACCTGAAAATTTACTTGAATTAGTGGAAAATATGAAAATCAAAATAAATTACCAAACTTTGTATACCACCTCCCCTTAACCCACTATAAATTACTTTGAAGCACAAGGTAAATTTGAAAGGATACATTGGTTATAAAACTGCTTGACTTCTTATGAAGCAGTATACTTAATTTCATGTTGTATATCTATTCCAAGGATAAACTTGCCTAATTATTTTATTATTATAAAATATTAAAAATCACAACTGCCAAAAAAAACAAAAACATTGCTCTTTAATATAAGGGTAATTAGTGTGTGGATGATAATTTTGTATATATAGTCTATGACATTCCTAGTAATAGAAGGATAACAACTCAGGGTCTAGTACATCTAAATCACTTAATGACTTAAGCCGTTGAGCTGCTACGGTGGAACATACATACCCAAAGTAAATTACACTCCTTTTTGGGCAGTTGTGTAAAAATTGAGATTCAGCAATATTGTTTCTCAAAATGGACTTTATTAAAAAAAATAAAAATACGATGTAGTAGAGGGAGATTCAAATCCCTTCTTGCCCGCAAATCTGTAGCCTACCACCTTCAACAAAAATCATAATATTGCACTGTTAAAACTTTGTTTTCCCAAAATACAATCTACCTTCAAAAAAAAAAAAAACTTAAATTATGTAAGGGAATTTCACATATTGAGGTCTAGTAAGGAGGTCAACAGGATTTCCAAGTTCTGTAGCAGTAGAAACAAACCTGCAAATTGTTTTTCAATATTTTACTTCCAACGCCGCTTTCTAATTTGATACTTCCGCTTAATCGTAGACCTGAACAATTAATAAAACTTCACAAGTAATTATTTTTTTCAACAAACATTTGTAGTATATATTGCAAAACTGCTTGACTTCTTACTAAGCAGTATACATATTTTATTTTATAATGTAAATCTATGCGTGCATAAACTTACTCTCAATTATTTGCAGAGTTTCAAATATTAAAAAAACCATTGTTCTTTCATACAAGATAATTGAAAGAGGATGCAGGTGACAATTTTTTACATCGTATAATTTTTTTCAAGGTTTTTCAAACATAAACATATAAATTTATAGCCTATGACACTCAGAAACGTAAGGATAACAATGTGGGCACATATATAAATCAGTTCAACTGTTGAGCTTCAACAGTGCTAAAAATCAGAGGATTGCACTGTTAAAACTGTTTTTTGAAAATACTATCTGCCTTCAAAAAACTACACAATATGTAAGGAAAGTACATATATTGACTAGTGAATCTTGTGCTCTAAAGAGGAGTCGGTCAACAGGAACTCTGAGGTCTGTAGCGATAGAACCAAATCTGCAAATCTACTTAATATTTTACATCTTATGATGTTTCCAATTTGATATTTATGCTTAACAATAAACCTGAAGAATAAGCGTTCTAGCCATTTTCAATAGAACTACAAATATCAAACTAATGATCTTTTTTGATGAACAATTGTAATATATATTCTAAAAATGCTGGACTACTTAGTAAGCGGTATACTATGATTTATTTTATAATGTTGTAAATCTAATCCAAGGATAAATTTTCATCAAAGAATTAACTGTTACAATAAGCAGAAAATAACTGGAATCAAAAGATACGAGTGTGCAAGAGGAGTTTAGTTCTATGACATCAAACCATCATTAGAGATGAATTTTTAAAAATTCTTTTACATCATGTATACCACTTTGATAATGGTTTTATTAATGATCACTTGCATGCCCCTTCAATTTATAATTAGTACAAGTAACTTTGAACCACCAGCATGGGGGTATAAATAATGTCATATTAGAATATTTTTGGAAATTTATGTGAACTTTTATAATTATGTTAATATAACAATAGAAACAATCCTGCAATTCCACTTACAATAAATATTGTACTCATATGTCCAGTTTTCCTTTGTAATTAGATACTTCTGCTTAACTGTACACCTGAATAATACGTCTGTTGTTGCTGCTCTTCGAGGTCACAAATCAAATATTAAATGTAATCTTACAACAATCCTTCCCTTAAACCTACTGATGGACAGTTGGACCATGAATTTGTGTAGACTACACTAGTGATCATATACTACCATATTATAGGATTAACAAGTTTTAAACCATTCTGATAATGGTTTTATTGTTGATGATGATGATTGATGATCGCTGAACAATGACTGATCTGTGACCCAATCGGTACCCATTGAACGTGATTTGTGATCTAATCGGAGCTCACTGAACAGGAATCAACTGTACAATGAACAGTGATTTATGACCTGATCGGTGTTCAATGAATAATGGTGATCTGATCCATGTCAATGACAGCTGATTGTGATTTGTGGTGAATACTAATTATTATATTTCTGTTAACTTATGTAATGCACAAATCGAACTAAACTAGTTTTGTTTTGACACCTTAGGAACCCAAAAAACCAGATGCTAATATTCCATATGTACGTGTGTGTGTTTGGTTCTTACTGCCCACCCTGTAGCACCTCACCATGAGGTTTCTCCCATCGGGATCCCACAAGCATCCTCGAAGGAGGCCGACCACCTATCCTGGAAGCCAGCAACCTCCTCTGCTAGAGGGCTACCCTTCCCGGCCCTAACCTAATGGATCCAGGCATGCATTTCGCATGCCCTTCACACACCTCAAGGGTCCCTGATACCATCTTTGGGAAGTCCTGGGGTATAGTGACTTGTTAGTACCCACTGTCACCCCAAGGAGCACTAGTGTAGCACTGATGTAGTCATTTTGGTATGTTGTAACATTAGAATTAAATAAATGAATATTTAAAGTGACCGCTATTACCCCAACACCCACATGAATGAAATACAGTATGTGCGCGCGCTTTAGTTGGAATCAATGAATTAAATAAACAAAAAATATTATATTTAAATGAAAAATATTTTAAATCAAGTTGCATGTGTAAGCTGTGCATCAGGAAAAAGCTGCATGGCAGGAAAGTTTTATAACTGTGTTGGCAGATTTTAGAAGTCGCATACCAAATTTTGTCATCAAATAATAAATGCAATCTTATAACAATCCTTTCCTTAAAACTCCCTGATATAATAATGGACAGTAGGACCAAGAATTTGTGTGTAGACTACACTAGTGATCATATACTACCATATTGTATGATTAACAAGTTTTTTAAATGGGTTGTACAAACCAAATAATATCTAGGTGTTATCATAGATAAGTCATTGAATTTCGATCTTCATGTGATCGATAGATGTAAAGCAGCGGAAGACACTTAAGGCTATTCTGGTACTAATGTCTGGGCGCGACGCTCCTCGCTCTTCTAAACGCAGAGTTATGGTTTCTGCCTGTACTTCTGTTTTGCTGTATGCGGCGCCGATCTGGCACCGCGCGATTTATACAGAAAGGAACGCAATACGCATGAGGAGTGTGCATGGACGTGCCTTGGTGGGGGTGACGTACGGATATCGGACATTATCCTATGAAACTGCATGTCTTTTAGCCTCGGCAATGCCAATAGAGCTTCAAATAATAGAAAGAGGGCTCTGATTCCAGGGTATGAATTCTCGAGATGCTGCAGATATCGTGATGCAATCATGGCAGCGTAGATGGGATCAACATCAAGGGGCCGAGTGGACTAAAAGACTGATTGTAGACCTTAACCGGTGGGTGAACCGTAGACACGGGGAAGTCAATTTCCATATTTCGCAGATGATTTCAGGACACGGTAATTTTTAATACTACCTACACCGATTTGGGAGTAGAAATTCCCCATGTTGTATGTTTTGCGAGGATGACGACACAGCAGAACACACCATATTTGAGTGTTCGAAATGGACAATTAATAGGTACCGGACGGGTATTCAAGATCTTAGACCCGAAAATTTAATTAGTTTTATGCTAAGTTCCGATCAAAACTGGCGAAAATTCGAAAGGTTTTCACTTCTAGTCCTAAAAGAAAAAGACGGCAGACGAATGGGATATTAGCAGACGAATGTTGAAATCGTAGTGCAAAGTTAGTGAAGAATATGGATTCCACATGAATGTATCGGATTGCTTGTAGGCGTTTCGCGATTGGTTTTTGTGGGGAATTATTAAGACAAAGACCCGGCCTCGCGGCGGGGGTCTGGAACGGCATAGTCGGGCCTGGTCCCTTGTCGTGGGGTTTGAGGCAGGCAACTGAAAAGATCAAGACCCGGTTTCTGGGGTGGGTCTGGGCGACGGCATTGCCGGACCCTGTGGCCCGCCCCGGGGACTGTCCTCTTAAATATACAGAACAATTAATACATACTACATGAGGAGCCTGCATCTTATCCTGATCAATTTTACACTGAAAGTACAAATGACATGCTTTTTTAATTAAAGGTGTAAATGTTTTTTCTATTTGATTTTACGGTAAACTCACCACATACATAACAAAAGGCACCCGCATCATTTACACAATTTCGAGGCATTATGACACTGCACTATTAATAAACTTAAGACATCAATAAGACTGAACAAAATTAATTCATTCCTAAATTCAGTGCTTAATACAAACACAGCTGTGTTTTCAGCTACAAGTTTTGGCCTATTTAGACATGATTAATATTGTCCGTGAAGGCTCACTCTTCAGTATTAGATATGATGTCATAATATGTGACTGCGATACGGATTTAATTCTTTTTCTAGTATTGTTTATTTATATCTTAGAAATTACGTTAAAGTTAAGCGATAAAAAATGAGCTAACAAAATACAATATATAGGAGCTTAAAATGCTAACTTTACAGAAAAATGAAAAACATACTTTAATTAAAATTAAAAAAATTTTCAAAAATGGTGTCCGATAGAAAGATTCTGAGTTCATATTAAAATCATCACTTATACTTAGAGAATAGAATAGAAGGGCACATCAATAAATAATTTGAATACATCAGGACGGTATAGAAAGGGAAGTTAATGAACACAACAAATAGTTTGTGTAAGATTAATAATCTGAGAAAGAATGGTGAAATACAATAACTATATAATTATATTTTAAAAAGTTATGCGATTCTGCTGGTAGAAATGAACATAAATGTTAAACTTTTTAACTGAACAATTTCCACGCCTTTTCTAAAGTTAAATTTATTTTGAATTATCAGTACCATTAAATTCAAAAAAATGCTTAAGGTAATGAGATTATTGTCCCTTTTAATTGTGTTCTAGATAGTAAAAAGAATGGAGGAAAACTAAATGCGGTAGGAAAAGTTTCGAATACAAAAAGGACAATCTAGGAAATTAATAAAATTATGAATTATAAATCAACCTTTTCAAAAAATAAAAACTGTACCCCATTTTTTATTTAAAATTTTGATTTCTTCGACTGCACAGATTATAAACTACTAAAATTTCATTATTTTATGAATTTGTGTCATTATTGAACATTAATCATTTTCCAGCAATTGTAATTCTATTAAAATACGAAAACATTTACTAGGCATCGAGAAGAAAGATTGTTTCTTTTGTCACTTTTTTTTTTACAAGTACTGAATACTGAAAAAAATTAATACTTTTTCTGAAAGAAAAGCAAAATAACTCAGATTGAAGAGATTAACAAAAGGATCTCGAGAGGTAGGAATTGCAGAAAGTTTTTTAAAACAGCAACTCTTAAGGAAATTAATTTTCAATCATTAGTTGAGAAATAGAAAAAGAAAATAGCTGTGGAAAGAAACGAACTGAAAAAAGAGAATGAATGAAAATGAGTCAAAATTAAAAAAAAAAAAATGCTGGAACAAATTATCTTTAAATTATTATCCATAACAAGAAAATAAAGTAACAACATTACAATAATGATAAATAAAAGAATAACAAGTACAGATAACGTATAAACATAACACACTAATTACTATTCGATCACTAAAGATAAAAAAATGATATTTTTATAAATGCTGCATCTCAAAACAATCTATTTTTTTAATAAGCCACCAAAATCAGAACTCCACAGTTGGAACACTAAACATTTAAAATGGAAAGGTTAAGGTTACAGAAATCCAAACCTGGATGTACACACTTTAGTAACACTTTCACCAAGTAGGTTGGGCAAAAAGGGTAGCTTAATTTAGTTGTAATGATCATAATAATACAAAATATTTTTAATAAACTTGCATTCGGTCACACTAATACAATCAATCTATTTATTTTTATAAAAAGGAATGTTTTAAATAAAAAAAACAATAGTTTTCTGTGAAACTTTGTTTATTAGATTAAAAAATGAACCACTTGGAATGTACATTTGAAAATTAATCGATAATACAACTTTTAAAATAAAATAAACATATATAAATTATCATTTAATCCATAAGTTTCAATTTCAAAGATATATTAAACAATCAAAATACATAATTCTGAAATATTTTATATTATGAGCAAAATGTTATTATCACATAAGAATTACAATTTATATTTTAAACATGTATTACTAAAACTGAGATTTTCATTACAATAAAATAAGTCTACTCACAAAGAAAATTAATTTCAAAAAAATTAATTGCAAATAAAATTTAAATAAAAATATTTTTAATTAAGTCGAATAAACTTGTGATAGCAAAACTTTAGCAAATTATTATGAAAAACTATTGAAACAGCAAGGATAAAATTATTTTTAAAACATTTGGGACAGAAAAAATCCCACAAGTGCAGTCTGCCCTAATTTACAGTTTACACAAGCTTTAAATTCATTCATGTCAAGGTTATTTGTGAAAATGCACTTAAGGAAAAAATGTTCAAGAAAAACACATGTAACTTGTGATTTGTATAACAAGTCTCACTCACCTAAGAACTTTATACACACTTTTTACACCAAATTTTCTGATTGCCATGGTTCTGGACTTAAAATGTTCATAAGCATACCCACACATTATAAAATACAGTAATATATAAATTGAAACCTCTCCACCTTTAGTTGCAACATATAAAAGTGAGAAAAATGTAAATTGTGTGTTAAATTATAAACATTAAATAAATTTTGTTATATGAATCTTAAATTACACACACTTGAAAGAAAGCTATTAATTTTTTTCCTTAATCAATTTTCTTAATATAAGAATTTTAAAGGTCATAAAGATTCTCTAATAAGAATAACGTTAAGATGTCTTTCTAAAATATAACTCTATTAAAAGATTTTTTATGTATAAAAATATTACATATCCAATAGTGCAATACTTAAAAAACTTAAAAGATTTTTGATAAACGTTACAAACATTAATTTTTTTCTTTAGAGTGGAAATAAATGTGTTTTTTTAAAATCACAAATGCGATAAAACAACTTTTGGCAGAAGTTACAAGTACAATCGTCCTCTTTTGTATGAATATTAAGATGTCTTTTTAAATTGCTTCTGGCATTAAATGATTTTTGACAAACGTTACAAATATAATTTTTCTCCTTAGTATGAATATTTAAAAGCGATTTTAAATTAGAACTTTGATTAAAAGACTTCTCACAAAATGTACAAACATAATTTTTCTCTTTTGTATGATTATTAAGATGTCTCTTTAAATTGCTTTTAATATTAAATGACTTTTGACAAAATTTACATACATAATTTTTCTCCTTGGTGTGTAAATTAATATGCATCTTTAAATAAGAAACATCACTAAAACTTTTTTGGCAGAAATTACAATCATAATTTTTCGTTTTTTATGAATATGTAAATGTGATTTTGAATTATAACTTTGACTATATTCAATGGATTTTTCTTTCATAATTCCATCATATACTGAATTATTTACACATCTCTTATGAGTAATGCGATTCTTGGTACTTCCCTTGTAGGTTCCTTTATCAATAATAACCTGTAAATTAAAAATAACTAATAATTCAAAGCTAATTATGAATAACTTAAAACTATTTGAATTCCAATAACATTAAGTATTATATCTTGTAAAAAGTCACTAAACGCGTATTAAAAAAATTGAATATTTTTAAGATATATTCATAATCAAAGTGGTTTTGGATATTAATTAATTATAAATGAGTTAACTTTATTATAATAAGGTACTTTACTTATCTTATATTTACACATTTGGTTGAAACTTTATTATCACAAGTATGTTTTAGGAAAACAAAACTATTTTGCAAATTTATAACAGGTAAATATAGTTATTATATACGTTTTATCAATATGCATGTTGATCACACTTACCCATGCATTTTATATACAGGAAGTCTAGGCTGAAAGCATCCAAAACTAATGGCCTACATTTAAGAAAACAGTCATTGTAATCTCTTAAATGTAGGGTCAAATGACAGAATGTATCTCAAAAATTTGTTCAGTATACTCTTAAGAGTCAGCAGCTATACAAACCGAATTGAATGCAATTGTAGTCCATCAAAATGCAGACCCCCACAAAAAATATTCAGTTTATGCTTTGCTTTCAATCAGTTATGCATGTTCAATGGCTTGTATGAACTGAACTGAATGTCAATTCACCCACATCCAAATCTATTGTATTCCAAGGATATGAACTGGAGACTAGAAGATGGGTTTCACAAACTGGAAATCATCAGAAGGTTTCAGTTAGTTAAGAGACTGTGCATAAATTAAGCGATACATTCACTGCCCGATAAGTCAATTACGCGATCTAGTTACGGACTGAAGATTCCTTTTTCTATTGTTCGCGACATCGGTCATGAGCACTCCATTTGAAAGTGTACATTACAACTGCTTCTTCACATTAAACCAAATGATTGCTGCCAATTAATTATATCAGTTTGCTGCAGAGATAATCACCATATTGAAAAGAATCTTAATAATATTTTATTTAGTGATGAGGATACTTTTCATACATTTGGGATAATTAAAGACAACTGTCAAATTTGTTGTACCGAAAACCCCATACAGTAATCAAGAATGAAAGGAACATACTGAAAGTAAGTGTCGGCTATGATGGGAAAAAATGGTGTCAGAGAACTGTTTTTTTTCCATAGAGTCCACTGTGACAGGGCACACATGCGTCTACATGTTTCAGATGTTTGCTGTTCCTAAGATTCCTGGAAGATTCAGTTTTCAACAAAATGGTGCTCCACAACACTTTTATCAAGACATTTACACATATAGGGTGAGAAACATAAAACTGAACTGAGAGAGCTTGAACTGCAGTTATTTAAATGTATCTTTATCACTGCTTCTATTAACATCATTATTGGTGCGTATGTTACTACTCTAACCTACTGCTGTCAGTTGAAAACTGTTCATGCTTCACTGCAATAAGTTTCGTTCCTTGACTTGTGCTTTTCTGACGCTTTACTAGATCAAGGAACGGGTTACTATTTTGGAAGCTAATCACTGTTCTTCAATCCTTTCCAGGAACATATCAAATATTCGCTAAAAAATTTCTGAATAATAGAATCCCAGCTAAGAGCAGCATACACAATTCAGTTAGAAAAAGGCATAAAACAAGGTTGAATGAATAATCCAAGAATTAAAAGAAAAAATAGGCCAAAAAAAGAAATGTTTTAAACAATTTTCAATTGTTAAACAACTGATTTCCATAGAGTTAACTATTAGATCAGCTTGATAGGCTAAATATACACCCACACAAACAAGCTGACATAAACTGTATGTAATCCAAAATTTACATAATGAAAAGTTAACACAGTGGAGTACCAATTTTCCAGATATCCGACTAACTTCACTGCTTAAATTCAGACTAAGTAATTTAAAAAAAAATTAATACATTATTTGAAAAATTTAAAGACTATTCAAATAAATATTTTCTTCAAAAGGACTTTTTTATCAATCTTTATTTTACTGGAATTTTTAACTGAATCTTCGTAATTCGTTTAGCAAAAATAATATGTACCCTTACCCTTTCATTTTCAACTTTTAAATTTTCTAATTTAACCAAGTTCGTCTCTTCAATTGCTAAAGGATCTTTTTCAATATCACCATTAATAACATCTAGCGGTTCCTCTTTCATTTGTACTAAATCTACTTCCTGTAATAAAAAACAAAATATGAATGCTACAAAGTAAATATCTTTATGATTATTTATATAATTTATGAAATAAAATAAATTGCAACTAGTCTAATTCACTTACAACACACATTAACAGTGCAGCAACTGTTATATTATTATTATTAGGTGACTAATGTGCAAGGTTTTGCTTGGGAAAACCACTAAAATGTTTCTTTTGTTAAATTTTAACATCAAAATTTAAATGTTAAAAGTGCTGCTACTCACCTTACATGTTATTCTACAAATTGTAATATTTACAATCAAATAAGTGTTAAACTGTTGCAGTAATTCTGATTTAGCTTTTTCTAATTTACTGACATTGGTGTTAATATTGCTTATGGTGAAATTTTTTATCGTGATAAATATCATTTACCACATTGACTATAATTTAAATTCTTATCTTATATCTGAAAAATATATACCAGATTATAAAAATATAAATTTTGAAGATACAAAATTTCCTTAATGAGTTTGGTTCTAAATAATATTAATTTTTTTACAGCCACTTAAACGTGAAGCTTTTGAATGGAACGTGAAAATTGAATTTTGTAGTGGAAGAAAATTACCACGCTTGACTGGGATTTGATATTCATCATTATATAGAAATTTTTGCTGATGAATCGCAACAATGTATTAAAAATATTCTTGATTGTCCTGCACCAAAAGTACTTACAAAAAAACAATTTTCAAAGTGTTTTTCTAGTGTACTTCTTTTTTCCTGTTTAGCCTCCGGTAACTACCATTTAGATAATACTTCAGAGGATGATATGTGTGCATGTGAATGAAGTGTAGTCTTGTACATGCTCAGTTCGTAAAATTTGTACTAGCAGTTCTAAAAAAACTTAATTTTACAGATTTGACTAAAATTTATCAATTTCTAGTCAAAAATCATGAAATTTTCAGGTTTAGGCACTGTACAGTTTTTTTACCAACAATAATATAATCATATAATATTTTTTTAAACAATCTCCAATAAATTTCCGGGCCTCAAATAGTAAAAACTGTGGCAAACCGGTTGTGTGGTAAATTAAATTGCAGAAATAAGCATTACTCTCTTCTATGAAAGCTGAATGTTGGTGCAATAGAGACAACCAAATGGATGGTTTGGTTTGGTTTGACATCTAGTTAAAGGAAGTTAGTGCACTTGATGTTAATTAAAAGCCATATTATTGAGAGTGCCATAAAGTTACAAAAAAAACCGATGTTCCATAATAAATACAAAACATATCGAAACTAGATACGACCATTATGTGAGGAAGCTTGTGAAAAAGGGAAGCTTCATCGTATTAAAAACAGACAGCAGATACATTCACAAAAGGATTATCATCTGCTTAAGGAATGGAGATTCTCATCGGTATTAAAATTCAATATGAATTATGAAATTCTGTGGGCTTGAACTATGAAGTATTAATATTTACGTAAACTGAATTTACATCACAAGATTACGCCCACACTATCGATTTATCAATACAAAAAATAAATCAAACTTAAATTCTAATTATAGTGTAAAATTACTTACTTAGTGAGATAAACAATTGAGAACCCCAACGAAAAAATAGGAAAGAAATTAAAATATACATCTTTCTGTCACAATCCTTCCACAGAAATAGTAGCCGTGATCAACTATGCCAACACATGCAATTATATACTTCAATGCACGATGAATTTGGGGGGAAAAAAATAAGATAATGCAAATTAGAATTAATAAATAAATGTTTTTTCATGAACATTTAAAAAAGTTCAATGTAAAAAAAGGAATTTACTGAAATTTTTTAAAAAATTCTTAGAAGGTATTGTTATCTATTACTTCATTAAAAAAATATGGACTTGCATTTAATAATAATGTTTTTGTTCATCATAAAAGTAATACAATACAAATACGAAAGTAGTTAAACATAAAAATCAAATAATATTAACGTTAATATATTAAACAACCGTTAATCGTTTTTAATTACTTTATAAATATATGTCCATGATGGTGAGAGACTATGTTAATTTAAATATTTAAACTTCTATAGCGAAAAACTGAGCCAAATTTTATTTATTCTTTTTTTTATAGTTCAAATATTTTATAAGAAATTAGTTTGCAGTTTTTTGGGGTTTTTTTTACGTCGCTGAGGATCTCCCTACGCAAACGTCGGGTAGGTATCGTGGATACCGGCGTTCTTTGGTAGTTGGGTTTCAATTAACCACACATCTCAGAGCCGGCCCTCAAGGTGCGATTGGTAGCGTCTCGGCCCTTCAAACGGAGATCCCGGTCAGGCATGGCATTTTTAAACGCTACAAATCGTTCATATCTCATCCTCTGCACTAATACCTAACGGTGGTCTCGGTCGACCTGATTGTACAAGACTATATTTCACTTACATTCACACATATCATCTTCTAAAAAAATTACCTTACGGTGATTCCTGAGGCTAAATAGAAAAGAAAAAGTTATGAGATCATTGACTAATTTTTTTAATCTACTAATTCGTCGGCGATTAACTTTTATAATCGACTACTCCGATTAATATTAGTCGAAGTAGTCGTATGGAGCTGACATGGCCGAAGACTTAATTTCTTCTACTAATATTAGTTGTTAGTCGGGAAAAGTAAGTATTAAACAAGGCGCACCCATACGCAACAACGACGACGCCGGCTTTATTCATCTTTGTACAATTAATTACAAATAAGTTATTCACTCAAATTAATATTCCATCACAGTTGCTATTTATCTGCATAAATATTTAGAGCAACGTATTTTTATACTAAACGACGAGTTTAATTATATCTACTCTTTGTTGGACGGTAATAAGCTTATTTAACTATTAAAAAAACTGGATTCTCTTGGTAATTGTCTGAATAGAATGACAATCTTTTTAAACCCAGAATAGAAATAATTAAGAAACCAATTTCACATTGAATATTTTCATCAAACTTCAAAAGTGGTAAAAACATTACTTGGTTGGTTCTAATCAATATTTTTCATTTTTTTTTTTAATTTCCTTTAAAAGACAATTATGCATGAACCATACAATTCATTGTATGATAGCAATTCTTTAAGCATGTATTTCTCCACCTCCAGGCTACTACTAATAGCTTAATTAATTTTTAATAGGTTAATTATTTTTTCAAATAATACAATATAAAAGTTAGTGTGAAAAAATGTCAAGCATTCTGAAATATGAACTAGGAACCTTCCTTATAAATGGTAACACCTAAGTATGTGGTGCATTCAAAATATAAGTGACCTTTTTAAAAAAAAAAAATTGAATATTTGCAGCATTATACAATTAATCTCCTTCAGAGAATTCTCCTTCCCATTGTATACATTTTTCCAACTTGAGTTTCACAAGTGCGGCTCTGGCATGCACATTTTGATAACACTTTCAAGGCATTCTGAAAGTTTTCTTATATGAACTCTACTTTTAAATACATGCCCAATTTTACATACATTTTAATTAGGGGCTATGATTGTAATTTCAGTGGATGAAGGATGACACTGAGCAAATTTTTTGAATAAAATTTACTAATTATAAATGATGGAAGGGTTGCTGCATTGTAATAGTGAAGGAAGCACATATCTGTTTTGTTAAAGTTCAGATCTCTTCTTCCTTACATTTTTATGGAGATGATGACCTCTAGGTAGTAATGGGCACTTCTTTGTCAGCTCTGAAGATCTTGTATTATTGTACTCATAGTGAAAAACATCTTTGATGTCAAAAAAAATGAATATCGCTTTTCATGATAAGAGTTTCAGAATAATTTTGGCAGTGACAAGATGCATTTCTAATTTTTTTGTTAGGATTTCATGAAATGAACCCATCAAACTCCTAGTCTCTTTTGCTATCTCACAAAACATTGAAAATCGACTCGATATCACCAAATTGTTCACTTGGGCATCGTGAATATGTCAGTTGATATCAATGGACTTTCCTGAGAAGTATCATCTTTGATAGGTTTTAGACTACTTTTAAAACCTGAATCACTCACAGCATTATGTGTGGCTCAGAGAGTCCTACTTGTAAGTCTCTTTATACTTTCATAAAATTTTTGTCAAGCTTAACACAAAATTTCAGAACAACTCTTTATTCATGTAGGTCACTCATTGCAAAAATTACTTAAGACACCAAACAACATATTCATCGAATGTATACTGTAAAAACTAATCGTACACAAACACACACACACACAAATGGTACAGAATTTTTTGTTAGTTCCTGTTATGCAGTGAGGATCAACTGCATATCGAAAATATTTTGTTTTTAAAATAATAAGCTACAAAAAAAAAAAAATATATATATATATATATATATATATAAGAATATATGTAAAAGGGGAAAGTAATGTAAAAAGGTATGAAGTGACATATCTAGACAACAAAAAAAGGTGAAAATGAATTTCTCTTGAGGTATTCCTTAAAAATTAAATACATCATATTGTTTAAGAAAACAAGGAAGCTTTAAAAGAATAATAAGAATGGCATGCTACACAATGAACAATGATAGATAAGATAATCTAATAGCAACTTAATTTAATTTTGTGTTGAGATGTTAAATTAAATTTTGACAGCTAATCTACCTGTATGATTATGTAAAATAATTTCACTGCCACAACTATATGTAGCTTCTTACTTGTATCTTTCCCACTTTATGAAAAATTGTATTTACTATAAGGGACATACAGCTATAACATCAATATGATCTTGTAAAATAATCTCGCTACTCTAACTGAATGTAGTTTCATACTTGTAACTTTCACAATTTAAGAGAATACTACATTTTTTCTGAAGGTATTGTTGAATAACAAACCGCTTTGGTTCAATACCTTAGTTAAATGTCATTATTCTATATAATAAGTTCGCTGGTTCAGAATCAAAATAAATAGTCATTGCTCAATCTGTTTAAATATAAGTTTAATATGTTATAATGACCATTACATGTTTCATATTTGAAGTTTTATGTTTAAAATGAATAATGCATTGTTGATGATGGTGTAGATGATGACTACATTAAATATATAATTAGACTGCACAATACAATAATTAATAGTAATATTATAAAAGTTAGCTGGTGAAATAGGCCAAATGAATATAACCACTTCATGTACTTTTACAAAAATAAGAAGATACAGTTTGTTTATTTACAATAAATAAAGAGGAAAGGATACACGAATCTTAACAGGTATATTTTACTGATATATCTCTCAAGAATGTTTTTGAGTTTTTAGGGCAATTTTACATCAGAGTTAGTGTAAACAATGGACTAATATAAAAAAAAATTAGAGGCACATGTCACATATGTTGTTTGGTATAAGATTTGATACTGAATTTATTATTTTTATGATAATTATAGTAATGTTATTAATCACATGCTTGTGCATGTGGACACACCCACTCATATCTACACAATAAACTGGTCCTTTCATCTATTGCACATCAAGTATTAACAAGTAAAAAAAATTTCAATAAATAAATAACACTGGTCAACATGATTTTTGTATCACAAGTATCAATAGGTGTACTTAATGTAGTTTTTTATCCTGTTTTCAAATATATATTCAGAATTTTTCTATCACCCACAGTTTGTTATTTTAATCAAAACACTCCTGTTAATTAGTCAAGGTTAGCGAGCGTAGGTTAAGTTTGGTTAAATTATATTTATAAAATAAATATTTGTTTATGTTAAACTCTATATCGGCCCATTTTCCACCAAAATCCGATTGACTACTTTGTTTTTAAATAAAGCTGTAGCTGCGGTGGCGTTAATACGTAAGTACCCATTTGGAAAAGTTGTTAATCTAAAAAAAAACAACTTTTATTTAAACAATTTTCTTGTACGACTTACCGTTTTGGAGCTGTAGCTTGTGAAAGTATGAAAATGTTGTGAATTGGGCGCGTGTTCGAAACCGGTCTACTCCTTTACAACTTCAGCGCCACCAAGTATTTCAATTTCAAATTATACGGCATAACTTCA
The DNA here is from genome assembly GCF_047948215.1 of Lycorma delicatula. NCBI lineage: Eukaryota > Metazoa > Arthropoda > Insecta > Hemiptera > Fulgoridae > Lycorma > Lycorma delicatula. The sequence goes on from NC_134466.1 coordinate 65,530,753, forward strand.
AAGATATTAATTGTAGAGGAAAATGTCCTCTACATTTTTTGTTTGAAAAACGTTTCTCTAAATTCATAGATTCAGAGAAAAACGCATTTCAAAAACGTTTTGTGTTTTTCAAAAATCTATGGGAGGGGCGATGTTAAAAATCTGGAGTTAAGCTTCCCTCATCACCCCTAACGCATGGACAAAAGATCAATCGGTAGGTAAGGATTTTCAAATACAGCCTATTTTGATGACAAATTGCCGGTACTATTACAAAATGATATTATAACCGTAGTACAATTTAAATTGATTTATAAATATAAAAACTCAAACAGATAAACAAAAAAACAAAGGAATTTATTAATAAACATACAAACAAAAACCCTAAAAGCAACTCTTTCAGAAAACAGATGACAATCGAATTAAATTCAAAACATAACATAAGGAAGCAAACCAGCTGGATTATGCTTATTTAAAATTTCCACATTTCTTTCTCGCCTCAAATTAATTTATTCTAAAATAAGTTTTTTCTTCTTCATCCATCAAAATATATTACTAATAAATATTTCGCAAATATATCGCTTAAAGAAATAAATATATATTACAAGTACAACTAATAAATATATAATAATATAACAAGTAACACCTGACCATCACGAGACATGAACTAACGAATCGGGAATTTCCGCTAGTTTCGGTACATTCAGGTGCCTACTTTTCGGTTATAGTTCATTATTTTATGAAAGAAAAAAACAAAAGCATAAATAAAAAAATATAATCGTATTATTAATATATATTTCGCATATGTATCGATTAAAGAAATAAATATATATTAACGTATAAATAATAAGTGCAAATATTAAATATAACAAGCATACACCTGACCACCACGAAACATCTACTAACGATGGGGATTTTCAGCTAGTGATCGGTGCCTGTTATCCCAGGACATTGCTATTTATTGTAGTACGGAATGACATCACTCGGTCAACTGGTGTTTTATGTGCTAAGCTAAGGGACGAATGGACGGACGGACACACACGCAGCGCGCGCAAGACACCTACAGATGTCCTTTGGTAGGGGAGAGTTATAAGTAAATAAAATAATAACATATAAATTTTCAAATGTGACCTTCATATAGGTTAATATATAACCTATAAACCTTACTAACCGGTATGTTTAAATTCCGAAGTGTAAAACGAAATATTTTTTTTTTTACTTCACATACTCTAAAAGAATGGAGATACGATTAGCTTCCTATTAAAATGGAACAATGTATTTTTTAAATAAAATCGATCAGTGAATCATAAGATAAATTAAATTAATACATTTAATTGTGTGAACACAGATAAATATTGACACAAGAAAAATAAACAATAAGGAAATTAACTTTTTTTAACCGTCTAATATAATTATGATTATAAAAGTTATAAATATTTAACGTTTTTTTTTCACCTAAGTTTTTAATTAGACGATCTAATCTTAGAACTGATTAATTAATAAAATATTAGTATTATTAACTGAACATATTAGTCGATTAATATTGTATTATCCGATCACGGAAAAATCACTTTAGAAAAAAAATTTAGCGCATCTCATTTCCACAATTTAATTCCTGAAGTACACTTATCATTAAAATTAACAGAGTAATTTAACTTCTGTATTTAGTTAACTATATTAAACTATAATCATTATTCAAAATAGAAAAATAAAATATTTTAACGCTGTTGTTGGCTTATAAATTAAAGCAGCCAATAGCTTTGCATATTCACATATAGCCTATTTAGCCTCTCGCTTTTTCTTTCTCCATAAAACCGGAGTTATTCAGCTTTTCTTTAATAGATCATATTAAAAGGTGGAAACGATTTTTTATATTAGCCTAGTTTAAATGTTTAAAAAATAACTACAAGAAAGCTTAACTTAAAAAAAAAGAAAAATTGAAAGTATAACTAGAATTCCTTATTATATTTCTTCAGAGATCAATATAAAATCCCAACAAAAGGGATTAATTTGTTTCATCATTTAAGGCAGTTTTTTTTAAGGTTAACTATACATTGGCAATGCGTTCTGACAAATCAAATATCTTGCTTTTTTATACTATAACTGAGCAAAATATAAAATAAGATATATTAAATTAATTAGTATAAGAAAGTAATAATAATAATAAGGAAAAATATCGGGGAAAAAACCGGCAACATGGAAAAAAAACAATTTGTAAACACATATTCAACTTACCTAGAATATTATATAAAAACAATACTATACTATTCAGTATAAAAATAAAACACTAAGATTCAAATATACGATTAATTAATTTAACATATCTCTAAAATCAACACAAAACATCACACAATAAGAGTAAAAACCACGGTACCGATCATCATATGACTGTTCGCCAAATGGACCTGCAAAATTCATTAAAGCAATGGCACCACAACATAAAAAATAAATGCACGCCGTAACTGCTACGCCATCTGTTGTCAATTTACAGAACTAAATCACGTTTTTATTTGTTAATATCATTTTGCAATTACTGAATCAGTCGAATAAAAACTGGCGACTTTTTTCTTTTTTTTTTCTTTTAATAAAAATTAACAAGCAGAAAAAAGGAGATTAACTAAAATTTTGACTCTTTTTTTTAATATCATTCATATTATTATGTCATAATTTTTTAAAAGCTATTTAACAGGTTATTATAAAAAACCATCTGTTTTTTAAATTGCATAATTTTTTTTTATACTATCCATAGTTAGATTTTTAAGTTATTAAAATGTCCATTATAAGGAGAACTGTATAATATAGTTGTAATTATTTATAGTCTTATTTTGTAGGGTATATAGCAAAAACAATTATGCTAAAATTCACTATATTAAAAAAAAGTTACTTGTAAGTGATGTTTGTCTGGGATAATCTCAGGATCATTATGTCAAAGATTGTATCTGAATTACATTACCATACCTGTTCACTTGGCTATATTTATTTTAATTTGATTTCCCCTTATGATAATACCACTACCATTAACGTATAGAAAAAAATTATAGTTATTTTATAGGTCAACTATACCCTGGTATCTTATTCCTTAGTTCCAAAAAAGTTATAATCGCCATTGTGTCTAAGTTTCCCTTCTTTCCTCAGGCTCACTTCACTAAAATAAGGAAATTAAGATTGTGGTGTTTGAAAAATTCTTTTTTATAGCACACTAAACCTCAGTGACGGATTTACCATAAAGCAAAACAAGCAGCTGCTTGAGGCCTCATTTTGACAGGGTCCTCGAAGTAAAAAATTTTGAAAAATAAAAGTAAAACTAACAAAAAATAAACAATATGTTTATAATACTTTATGTATTACTTTTATAACTTATGTATAATTGTAATTGCTATCTTCAATTATGTAAAAGCTTAATTTACATTTATAGCATAGATTATAATGACAGTATATTTTAAAATTGGTTTGTCATGCAAACCATTTTTTCCCGCACGTCATTTCCATGTGTAACAAAAAGGCGCCTTGACCAAACGTTTTGTTCGTCTTTGTCTAAACTGGCAGAGATTCTTGAAGCATCTTGTTTCGTTGCTTGAGTCAAAGATACAAGGTATGTATTCGAATCATACTATTTAAAAATTAAAACGAAAAATTAAGGTCGATAAAATTCATTGAAAAATGTATCAGGTTGTGTCTGATTATTTCTGTTGTTATAACCTATATGTTTATCAAATGAAATTTTGTAGGATAATAGGCAATTGGAACTTCCAGGGGGGGGGGGGGGCTCAAAAATATAGATTTGCTTGTGGCCTCGTCCAAGGTAAATCCGGCACTGCTAAACCTTCAAGGGCAAGAAGTAAAATCTATGCTTTCAAAGAAATTTAGGCCCTGAAGTAATCTAATAACATAATTAAAAAAATATTGTATTCTTTTTTACAAAATACTTTGGTTCTGGGAACTAATATAAGAATCACGATGTCAGAAAATGATTCACTTGTACCTCCAAGCACCCTAACAACGTTGATTATCCTTTTCATAGTCTTATAGTTGTAAGTAGTAACTCCTTAAAATGGCATAGCCCATCTTTAGAATAACCTGCATCCTTTATTATGCTAATAGGGAATGTGTGGATTAAAGTGAATTCCTATTGTTTACTTCATTGAGCCAAATATATTGTTGTAAATTGGCATGCCAAGCTTATTGAAATGTAGACAACATTCAAGTGATACGAGATCACTCAATTCACCACAAATTGTATAATGAACTTCATTATTCTCAGAACAGCAAATCTAACGCTACTTATATTGTAGGTGCTTTAAAATCACAGATATGAACAGAGTAAAGTAACAAATCGATACACCAGACTCTGTTTTGAATTATATACCTGCCTAAACTAAGTTGGTGAGACTTTGCACCGTGAATAATATTTTTGGGTGTGGCCTGTCTGTATAAGTTGTTTTGCAAAAGGCTAATACCTCATGGACAAGGTGTGTATAACAAGAGTTTGTATTTTATAAAATAGGTTATCTATTTCAGAACTTTATGAATAGTAGTTTTTTCTGAGGCCTGCTCTTGAGTACAGTACATTGAAGGTCTTTAGACTTCTTACACGGCTCGTATATAAAATCAACTGATTCATTATTAACAGACAGTCTCCTGGAATATTTTCCATCTAATAAGCTGGCAGTTTCTTTAAGCTAATGACTCCAATGATGAATATTTTTCTCTTGTGAATTTATTAAACCCGATGTTATTTATGTCTACTGGTGTACAATGATTCAAATTTGGCAAGCCAAAGATTGCGCTGAATCACTTCCTGTACTCTCTAGCTCAACCAGGTGGCACGGAATGTTGTATCACCACTGCTAATTTAGCCGCTCCCCGATTTAATACTGTTTTGAGTTGAATCTTAGTGAAATGTTAATAGTATGACGTTTACATATTTTGTTCGGATATTTCAGGAATCTGAATTGCACAACTTTACAAACCAACATTTGAAACAGGATGGATGTATTGTTTCATACGAAATACAAAAAACTATTTCAGATGAAAAAACTATTTAATTATTTTATACAATACAACTTTGTATATGTAGTTTATTACATACATAATACATTCTACAATTATTACATATTTTAAAATATTTTATAATTACTTAAAAGAATCAGTCTTAATATACAAACATAACTTACTAATATTGTACATCAGGTTGACTTCAGCCATATAAATATGGCAACCAAATCTCTTACAAGGTGGTGGGGAAAGGAAGACATTTCGAAATTGATTAAATTTAAGGAAATACATAAATTGAACACACACTTTATTTTGCCTTTTGATGTGCCCAGTAAAGTAATCTTTTTCTAATTTAAACTTGAACTTTATTAGATGTTACTAGAAAATTAAGGCAATTATTGTACAAAGATTATTATTTCTTCTTTAATGGTTTATTTTGTAGATCTATTTACATTATACAGGGTCCGGCATATAAATCTGATGATTTTGTAGTAATTGTTATGTTGGCACCACTGTCAATGAGAAGGTGGGAGTGTTGTACATCGACAGGTCTATTCATGCTATTTCAGTAGCCAGTATGTCGTGGTCGGGTGAACAACGAGAGTTTGTGATTGAAGCCTATTTTAAAAATAATTACTCGGTTGTTGTAACACAGCGTTTATTTCGCAGACATTTCAATTTAAATCGACACGCATCTGTTCCTAGTAGGAATACGATATTGTTGTAGGTGAAAAATTTTAGGAACACATCGTCTGCTTTAAAAATGAAACCGACAGGACGAAAACGGGCTGTGAGAACGCCTGAAAACATTAACGCCGTAAGGTTAGCTGTTACGCGGTCTCCACGACGTTCATCAGCAAGACATGCTGCTGCGCTAGCCGTTTCTGATCGAAGTGTACGACGAATTCTTCATGCCGACCTGAAATTCCATCCGTATAAGATGATGTTAGTGCAGCGACTTAATGCAAATGATCGGGCGTCTCACAAAGCAGCTTGCGAGGTCATCCTCGAAAACGTCCACCAGGATGCCGTTATTCTTTTAAGTGACGAGGCGCATTTTCATCTGTCAGGATTTGTGAATAAACAAAATTACCGTTATTGGGCTTCACATAATCCACAGCAAATTCTTGAAAAACCACTTCACAGTCAATATATTAGTGTGGTGTGCGGTTTCAAAGTTCGGCATAATTGGCCCGTATTTTTTTTTTTGAAGAGTTAAATAGCAAAATAACAGTAACATCTCATCGATACGTAAACATGTCGAATGAATTTCTGCGACCGAAACCGAATGACTTTCAAGGACATGAAATTTGGTTTCAACAGGATGGTGCCACTGCCCGTACGGCGAGAATCGCAATGGATGTTCTGCGAGGAACCTTTCCTGGACGTTTGATTTCCCGATTTGGCGATATTCCTTGGCCAACACGTTTACTTGATCTGGCTGTTTGTGATTTTTTTTCTGTGGGGGTATCTCAAACATAAAGTCTTCAGTAGTCGACCACAGTCAAATGCAGAACTCAAGGAGGCCATTCAACGAGAAATTGAAGCGGTTCCACAAGTGATGATTGAACGAGCAATGTCAAATTTTAGAATGAGGTTAAGCGAGTGTGTGAGGAGTAATGGAAAACATTTGAACGACATAATATTCAAATAAAAAAAAATCTATATAAGTAATTTACTGTAAATTGCAAAAATTGATCTTTAATTTGATATATTAAATGTTTTAATAGTACGAAACACAGTTTAATTATTATCCCTCAAAAATCGTCAGGTTTATATGCCAGACCCTGTATAAGTTCCCTTAATTTCTTTAAAAGGTAAAAAATTCTTTAAAAATTTCTAAAAATAAATATTAGATACAAAAATGTGCTTTTACATAATACCTTTTACAATGATAAATAAGCATTGCTCTTTGTAGTTACAATTATAATTAAGTAAAATTCAAATATTATTAATATCATTACAGAATTTTTTTATTATGGGATAATAAGTTTTTAAATGGTAAGGAACGTGGACTTTTTTGTCTACTACAACCTAATATTTATATGTAATAGCAGAGATGAATTAATTGTTATCATTATTTATGCATGTTGTAATATTATTATGTACAATGCTTTTTATAATATCCATTTTTATTTCAATGTTATTATATTATATTACTCTTTCTTAACAAGTTTAATAATCATAACTATTTTTATCAATACTAGCATACAGTATCTTGTCTTTCAAATAGTTTATGCAGTATCTTTTTGTAACTTTGAATCACAATTAAACATATAATTTATTTGGATTTTTAAATAAATTTAAACATATAATAAATAAACAAAATGTACATCAATGAAAAATAATGAAAATACTAATCACCACACGTAATTAAAAACTGAAACTGGCATGATATCTACGCTGAGTACTAGATTTTTATTATCAGTAATAACAGTATCAAAACTGCTAGTAAAACAGAACAAGAGAGTGAAAACTAATTCTATAATGTTAAAAAAAAAAGTTATCTATTTGTAGAAATTTTAACTAAATGAAACATTATCTACGTCTGAAGAAGTTGCATTGCAGGTAGATGATTCTACTTCTATCCTATCCTATCCTATCCTATTAAAGTGTTTTAATTCTAAATTTGTTTGACTTATTCTATTTACGTATTAATTAACAATTCACACTTACTTAATTATATTGATAATTATAAAAGAATGCAGTTTGTTCAAAGTACAAAAAGGGGAAAAAAATAATTGTTTTAGAAGTTCAGTTGAATATGTTAACATAAATTATGTTTAATAGTGTTTTTTTTTTAATGCAACATAAAAATATTAAAACAGATTATTACTTGAATAAACATTTATAATTTTTTCTATTTTTCACTTTATGAATAAAATTGTTTTTCTATTAGTCAGTTATATAACCAACCAGTAAGTGTTATATCACCAATTAAATGTTTGTTTTTTATGAATTTTTTCTTTAATAAATAATATCAATGCTTCCTGTTATTTAGACGAGATTTAATCCTTTTATCTTAGCGGATACAGAATTACATCACCAGAAATTACATGTGATGGATCTAAAGAATAAGTAATTTTTTCCCAGTTTTCATTTTTAATTTATCTGTAAATATTTCTAATTACGTAAATATTTTCAATTAATTACACCATTTAATATGATATTCTATTTTATTAAACGTTTTTTTCTTTTTAAAATATTTAATGATTTTTGCTTTACTATATATAACAATTGGATTGTTTTTTGTTTGTTTTATTCCAATATATAAAAAAATATATTAGTCAAAGTGCCTGAATAGTAATTCAACACCTGCTTACATGAACGGGTAAAACAATTATAACATTTATAGTATTAATCAAAAACTACTACAGTAGTTTAATATGAACGATTATCAAAGTTGTTTTATAGTCCCAAGATTATGTTTTCAACAATATTTTTCATTTGTTACATGTTAATTAAAAATAAATTACCACATTTTTTCTTCAAACAGTGAAGTGTCACAAAAACGACGAATCTTCTATATTTATTAATGATTACTTTCCTTCATACTACTGTCGCAGTAAGCATCTCCTGTAAGATAAAATAAAAGTCCCTAAAATAAAATTACCCAAGATTCCCACCCAAATGGTCACTTTCTGAGGGTACTGTGTATGAGCTTCCAACATCCATCTAGGATCATTATCGCGCAAATATCGACAGTTTTGGTTATTCACATGGCCATTTAAAGTCGCTTAGTCAATAAATATTATTCAATTAGAAAAATTTGCGTCTACATGACGAAAATTTGATTGTAACTGTATGTTGTGTCTAATAGACACACAATCAAACCAAAAAAATGGAAGTGATAGCAGATGACCTTAAGCGGCCATCTGCTATCACCCATCCTCTTGGCCATCGTCCAACAGTGTCACGACCGGACTACTGACAACAAGCAACATCTTATAGGATTATCACGTGTTAATAATGTGCGGCACGTGTAACCTTATAAGATATTATTGTCGGACGACGGGGATAGGAAAATAACAGACTAAACTTCTTGGATGTATCATACATATATTATTGTGTAATCTAGTATACATAATTGTGTTATTATCCGGATCCACATAGTCCGGTTACATTAATTATTTAAAACTAATTTATATCTATTTCGTATGGACTACATACTAAACTAAAAACGACAATTAACAAGTTGTAGATATCGTCCGATACGTTCTCTTGTTCTTGTACTATTTCCCCCCTTTTTGTCTCCGAAGTATATGATGTGGCTGTGGTCCCCGTGGTTGTAGATTGAGAATTGGGGTTCGTTTCTGTATAAACGTTTGCTTGACTCTCTCCATGTTGCGTTTTGGTTGTTGTGGTGGATGATGATAAGGTGTATCCGCATTGAGTATCGTCTCCAACTCCCTTTCCTTCTGTGTCATCATCTGGACCAGGAGTTGGTCGTCTGGTGTGTTCATTTGTGTCTGTTGTATCTGTGTCGTTTGTTCGTTTCTTGTCTGTCCTTGTTCGTTTATATTTAGTTTTAGTCGTTTTGTCATTACTGTCCGTTGTCTTTCGCTTAGTTCTCGTTTTTTTTGTAGTATTTGACGGTCCGGCGGAGGGGCTGCCTCCTCTTTGTCTGTCATTATGTGTGTGAAAATTGTCTTGTATATGAATCTCCACGGAGGAGGTACATTGTCCGTCTGCAGTGTCTGTATCGTTTCTGTTTTTGATTTCGTTATCGCCGTTATTGTTTCGTCTTCTGTTTTTGTGTGGAAGCATAGGACTTCTGCTCCCTTGTGTCCGTGTTGTGTCCACGTCATTGTCGGTTTGTAGTTTTGTTCTAATATGGTTAATATGCTTGACCATATCGTCTTTCGAATACTCTGAGAACTCGTGTTCACCAAGAGCAAGTAAAGACCTCTCCCATTCTCTGCTTCCAACAGCTGGAAAATGGAATCCAGCTCCTTCAGCGGATCCGGGGCAAACTTGTGTGTATGTGTGTTCGTTATGACTTGTTTTACGTCGTTTAGTTGGTCTGTCGTTATTGTTGGTTCGTGTTTCCGTTTCTGAAGTAGTGTCACGTAACGTCTCGGAGCAATGTAAATCGATAACCCCCATCTGTTCTGTATCGTTGGGTATAGTTGTTTCTCCGTTATTTGGTTCAGCCACGCCCATGGTTTGTTTAGTTGCGTTAGTCTGTCCATTGTTTGTGATATTTGTTCTATCTTCTTCTTGAAGTCGTCTCCCGTCCAGCTCCTCCAGTTCGTCTTTGTATCTTTTGTAGGAGTCGTGGTTGTGTTCGTCGTATGCACTGTTTTCACCCGATTTCCAGAAGTTGTCTGTGTAGTCTTTTTTATAGTCTTCTTCTGATACTTTTCTTAGCCACCCTATACACTGTTCGTCTTTGTTGCCACAGTATATACAATTGCACAGGCGTTCTCCGTGTTCGCAGTCTTCGTGTATTATGCAGTCTATAACTTCACAGTCGATCATCGCTTTTGTACTGGTTGGCCTGGCCGTTGTGTTCCCTATTTATACTGTCGGGTTGTGGAGTGGGAGATTAGCAGGTTAAAGTTCGTGGATGTGGACGTTTCGTGAGATGTTCGTGTCGGGTATGTCCGGGGTCTTTGGTCTGCTATTTTCCGGCTCCGTAATCCATGTCTATGTTGAATACGTATAGTCCTTTAGAGAGTTGGTTATTGTCAGTAATCCATAAAAAGAAAATATATACTTATTCCTATTCCCCCTTAATCCTCCTCTCCCCAATCTTTGGTTTGATTGTGTGTCTATTAGACACAACTGTAATACAGTTACAATCAAACCAAATGCAAATTTTTGCATTTTAATATTATTTTTGATCACAGTCGATTTAGTCATCGGTTCTGTGTTTGGAAATCTATTGTTAAATAAATCACTTATCTCTTGTAAAGATCTCTTGTAAAAAAAAGAAAAAAGGATTTAAGTAATTAAAATTAAAATATAATAAATATGAATAAAAGAGATGTAAAAATTAAAAAAAAAAACAAAAATTAAAAAATGAGATTAATATCAGTAGATTGATTGATATTTTGTGTTTATCGTAATTTAAAATAGTCCAATTAGTAGCTTAGAACTATGAAGGCCAAACAAAATAATGAAATAAATTTACGTAAAAAATAGAGATTGCAAAATAAATGATAAGTATTCAATAACAATTGTAGTAACAATGAATGAAACATGCAAACCAAAAAATGCAACTTATAAAAAAATAACATCATTGAAATGAATTATGCTAATATCAGATCACAAATTAAAATAAAGAAAGTAAAATAAGATGAAAAAATAATTAGATGTATTTTACAAAGTTTAAGACAGTAAAATAAATAAAATTCAGAATGAGACATCATAAAAACAGAAAGAATATTTCTCAATCTGCTTTTACGTAGTGCTTTTTACATTGGAGAGTTAATTCGAGAGAACTTACGATTACCAATAAAGAAACCTAATCAACTTAACTCTGGATGCATATAAAAATAGACGACCAGGATTTCCATTTATGACAGGTCAGGTGAACTGAATCACCTGACACGCGTAGAAGTTTTCCTAATGTGAGTTTTCAGGTAATTAGGTGGATTTTCCATTTTCCTCAAACCCACCGAGTTGGTCTAGTGGTTAACGCGTCTTCCCAAACCAGCTGATTTGGAAGTCGAGAGTTCCAGCGTTCAAGTCCTAGTAAAGCCAGTTATTTTTACACGGATTTGAATACTAGATCGTGGATACCGGTGTTCTTTGGCGGTTGGGTTTCAATTAACCACACATCTCACTCAGGAATGGTCGAACTGAGAATATACAAGACTACACTTCATTTACACTCATACATATCATCCTCATTCATCCTCTGAAGAATTATCTAAACGGTAGTTACCGGAGGCTAAACAGGAAATGAAAGAAAGGTGGATTTTCCTCGATCGGCATATTACGCAGTTTCTTTCTAGATATGGTGCTTTTAGAGATAGGTTGGCCAGACTTGGTTTGAATAATTCAGGTTTATGTCCGGAGTGTGTAGGGCCGTTAATGATGTGCGCCATATCATTATACAAGGCTGAACGTAACAAAGTTCATTAGAGAGCTATTTTGATTAGAGATCAATTCTAGTTTTGATCTACAGTTAATTGGAAAACGGAAAGGGAATGGAATTAAGTTACTGGTTTCCTTAGATTCTTAGACCTGCGAAGGATGGCTGACGGGTTTTAATGCTGTTATAGATGTGTAAATGGAATAGCGACACGGGTGGCTAGGGCCTGCCTGGGTGCTTACTTCGCTAAGATTTTGGCATCGAGCCCGGGTTAGCTTAGATATTCGTTATTAGGATGAGAATGGATATGTGGAACTGCGGTGTGGGATTGTCTAGGAATCGACCTCGCTCCCGAAAGCGGACCAGAGCAGAGAGAAATAGGGTATATTTTCATTAGGGGCTTATTAAATTTGGGAATTTATTTCTTGATTTTTAAGTAAATCAAGAGGGTTTTTAATAACTTATATTGTAAAATAAAATTGTCGTTGCGATCATCTTTTGTTTTTTTTTTCGTATGAAGATAGTAAAGAGAGAATTTCCAGTGTGAATTAAGTTCGATACGATTAAGGTGTCGCCACGAGTTATTCAAGTAAGCAAGAAGTACTATCGGTGAATTGTAAAATTAAAGTGAAAGAGATAATGTACTAAATTTCATTCATAACCTGTTGGGGTAGAGTTTTATTTGTGAACAGCAAAGGCTTTTGCAGTGAAAGAATGTTATGCTCGTGTTATCTATTGTACTATTGTTATTAATACAAGACTAGTGATTAAAAGTGTTAAGACTAGCGGTCATACTACATCTTTTGTCAATGAGACAGAATTCTAGTTTCATTATTCATTTATCTACCTGTAAATAAATCCTGACGATTACTTTAAATTCTCTTTTGTATGTAATCTCTGTTTATTGATACTTACGATTATCTGTTTGTTATTACAGTAATATTACTATTATTTACTGTTGTTATTATTAATATTATTCTGATTATTATTGATTGTGGTTATGTTTACTATGATTAATATTTGTTTATTTACTATTTTTCATTAATTTTTTTTTCTTTCCGTAGCGTAGGAAAAAGCTCTGCCAGCCGCCGTCAGGCCCGCACTGACGGCAGTGCGGGGCTCTCACCCGCTAAAAAACCTCCCCTTCTACCATGCAGGGGCCGGATCTAAGCCGTATGGTATGTACAGCCCCTGCATGATCACCCAGGCACTCTACTATCCGAATCCGTGTGACCGGAAGGCGTCCCCAGGGGGCGATCGACGAGCGACGACTCCGAGGAGCCCCCGCCGCCCACCCCCAGAAGCTGGCCTCCCTTAATCACCCGTCATCGAACTCCAAGCCTCCATAGATTCCCATCTACTCTACCTGCCGTCGCCTCTCTTCATTGGCCTTCTCTCGTATCATTGATGCGATCGTAGTCGAGACACACTCCCACTTGTTGCCATTGCTAAGCATTACCTCGATTATATTATTGGCCCCCTCCACACCCTGACCCTCGAGCACCACGCGGAAGTTGCGCCATCTAGGGCAAAAAAATACTACATGCTCTGCTGTATCCAGTCCGCCGCAATCGTGACAGCGACTTGTATGGCATCTGCCCATCCTGTACAGGTAGTCCCGAAAACATCCATGTCCAGACAGGAACTGGGTGAATTCGTAGCCTGTATTACCATGCTTTCGCTCCATCCAGTTTCTGACGTCTCGTATGAGCCCATAGGTCCATCTTCCTTTGTCCGAATCTCGCCATCTGTCACGCCAAGCCATGTAGAGACCGTCAATCGCCTCCTTTCTGTCCCCTCCATTCACTATTGCAGCTCTCATTTGCGCTTGTAAGTCTATGGGTGGTACTCCAGCTATAACCGAAGCCGCCTCGGCGCTGATCGTACGATACCCTGCGATGACACGTATGTTCAGCATACGTTGTTGCATAATCAAACGCCTCACGTTCCTTGCCCTCGACAACGCTCCCAGCCAAACAGGCTGGGAGCCAACTCCATATAACACCACAGAAGAGTACACACTGGCCAACAGTTTCCTCTTACCCGTCTGAGGACCGCCCGTATTTCTCATCACGTTGCTCAGCGCCTTCACCACATTTTCGCCCTTTCTCGCCGCCTCCTCAACATGTATAGTAAAGGATCGGTTCTTGTCAAGCCACACGCCTAAATAATTCGCGGCTGGACTAGGATGGACTATCGTGTGTCCCACTCTAAAACGCAATGGATGCAGTCTGCGTCTTCCAGCCATAACAACCACTTTCACTTTGCCTTCAGCGAGCCGTAGACCATGAGCTATTAGTCACCTCTTAACCACGTCAGCCGCTTCTTCACCGGCCACCATCAGTTCTTCTTCCGTTTTGCGCACAATCACAATTGCCAAATCATCAGCAAACGCCACCGGGGTGACTTCCGGTGAGGCCGTCGGTGATGACCGGTGGTGGCGCCACCGGTGATGACCCCGGTGACGCCACCGGGGTCGTCACCACGATATAAATGATAGAAATATCTACGAACATAAAATGGAAGGTGATGAATCAGGAGGAAGAGAAAAAGAGAACTGGTACAAAGTGGACAGAAGAAAGAAAGCATGAGCATAGTCAAAAAATGAAACTCCATTGGGCAACCAACAAGGAAGAAGAAAAACAGCTTACACTAAGTGAAATTGCCTCGTGTAGTCCTGGTAGCGCTCGGACACATAATAATACTAGTAATAATACACACACACACACACACACACACATATAATATATATATATATATATATATATGATATACATATATATATATATATATACACATATATATATATATATATATATTCAATGTTTCACGAGGAAACCGATATACTTCACACATGTGTATATTGAAAAAAGTTCACATAAACATAGATCTGGAAACGCGTTGTTTAGCGAGTTACCGCTAGTGAGAGATTTCATTCGGAATTCAGCTCCCCCCGTAAAATGAAGTAGTACTGAAATTTTTAGGGCGTTAATTGAAAGGCGAAATTAATGTTTTCCTGTGGATTTTGATCTAAAAAATTGAATAAAATAAATTTCAGAATTGTATCTCCAGTAGTTTTCAATATATCCGAAATAAAATTGAGAAATTTGTTGTCTGAAACCATTTTTTTAGGTTTACAACTAACTTTAGGTTTAACTTTGTTAAATTATTAATAAATGCTTAAGATTTGTTACCAGAGCTTGTAGAGAATTTAATTATAAAATTAGTAATGTAAATAAAACAAATAAAAATCAAATAAATGTTTTAAAAAATCAAATTTTACTGAAGAAGAAACAGAACGTTTCTTTCTTTATATAACGTTCTTTCTTTCCTTCTCTCTCTCAGCAGCATATACAATATAATTCGCTTTCTCTCTTCTAAATATTATTTTATCTTTTTGTTTTATTAAATAAAACCAACGTTATTTTGGAGGAAAACTGATAAAATCAATATCAAAACATATAATAATGAATTATTATCTACATAATTATTTCATATATATATTGTTTTAACAACGGTGACCCACGCAGGAAATTATAATTATTTTCAAACCGTACATTTATTTAATACAATATCTTTTATTGTTATACATTGATTTATATTGTAAGGATTATACTCCACAATATTTTTAAAACAGAATAAATTCACTTACTTACTGAATTCAAAAAAATGAGATCTTTATTCATAATTATATTATTTATGCATATAATGCTATTTAAATCACTGTTTTGTTTATGGGAACAAAATGCTGTAAGTTTATTTATAATATTTATATTTCATAAAACCAATTTATCGATTTTTTTTTAAATTCCGATTTTCAAGGGTTAAATGAATATTTTTTGAATTCCTGTTATTTTTAATCCCTCGTTATTTTTTCTTATTTCTCGGTAACATATGAAGAAATCAAACTGATTTTTGGTGAGTGTAATCTTTACATCAATAAACAAATTTGTAGTTTTTTGAAATTCGACCTTTTATAGGTGATGAAGAAAGGTAGAAAATTTTTTTTGAACATGACTGTACATTTTTGCTATTCCGGCTATGGTAAACGAGATATTCTGTAGGTTTGGACTTGGAAATAGAAATTTAATCCAATTAACTTTATAGCGCAGGCGGAGCTGTGACGGGGAGCTAGTTAATATATAAAGAAATCCATAAATGAAATTATATGAATTTTAATTTTTATATAACGTTTAATAAGAATTTCCGTCTTATAATAGATTTCCAAACATATGATTTTCACTGTAAAAGGAATTATTATTTTTAAATTGTCGAATTATTTATTGATTACAGGGTCCATACGATGTTCTGTTTAAAAATGTAACCGAGTGCAAAAACATGGGAAAACGTTCAATTACATACGGAACAGAAATTCAGAAAATAAATAAAACGTATTATTTGTATACAAATAATGTAACTTTGAATATTGAAGTAACTAATAATCTACCGGTAAGTTGAATAGTTCTTAATTTATTTCATTCTATAATTAGATCTAAGTAAAATGGAAGTCTCATCAGTGACCTATTTTCTTCTCGTATAATAATATTTTATTATAAGTGATCTTAACAGAATCATCCTCCTCTATGAATCATGAGACCTTGCCGTTGGTGAGGGGGCTTGAGTGCTCAGTGATACAGAGTAGCTGGACCGAAGGTACAACCATATCGGAAAGCCAGACTAAGGAATGATTCCTGAAAGAGGGCAGCAGCTCTTTCAGTAGTTGCTAGGGGCGTGAGTCAGTATGAGCATACAGGAAAGTTTAGGAAAATTTTGGGGTACATAAATTAAAATCTAATAATGTGTTAAACAAAGATGGTACACCAATATATAATACGAAAGGTAAAGTCGATAGATGGGTGGAATATATTGAAAAGTTATACGGAGGAAATGAATTAGAAAATGGTGTTATAGAGGAAGAAGAGGAAGTTGACGAGGATGAAATAGGAGAAACAATACTGAGATCTGAATTTAAGAGAGCAAAGATTTAAATGGCAGAAAGGCTCCTGGAATAGACGGAATACCTGTAGAATTACTGCGCAGTGCAGGTGAGGAAGCGACTGATAGATTATACAAACTGGTGTGTAATATTTATGAAAAGGGGAATTTCCGTCAGACTTCAAAAAAAGTGTTATAGTCAAGATACCAAAGAAAGCAGGGGCAGATAAATGTGAAGAATACAGAACAATTAGTTTAACTAGTCATGCATCAAAAATCCTAACTAGAAATCTATACAGAAGAATTGAGAGGAGAGTGGAAGAAGTGTTAGGAGAAGACCAATTTGGTTTCAGGAAAAGTATAGGGACAAGGGAAGCAATTTTAGGCCTCAGATTAATAGTAGAAGAAAGATTAAAGAAAATCAAATTAACAAATCCATAAATAATTTACCTAACGAAATTACTAATTCAGGAATTGAAAATTAAGGAAGTGTACGCTTTCTTAATTTGTTACTTTATGCCATCTATCCGGCCTTTTTAAGGCTGTGACATTTAAAGAATGTGAATTACATAAGGCATTGATCACTTTTGCTTTCTCTAAATACTGTTAATTATTCATCTGATTTGTGGTGAACGGAGCAAAGTATCATTATTTTAATACTTAGCATATAGATTCGATTAAATGAAGAAGAAAATAGAAACTCGGCACAGGACGTTTTTTATTTTTCATAACAATCCTTCTTAATATAAATGTGTTATGTTTGCAAGAGTGATTTTTTAGTTGTTCAAGGTTGCCTACTCTACCATCACAGTTACGGCAGTTAAAATACGTAAAAATATACATTTAAAAACAAGATGACGTAAGCAATGTGTTACAAATACAAAGTGTTTCTAAAATGGTGGGCCGGTTACCCTTTTTCGGGTTCTACGAAATTTTGTGGCTAACCTGATCTATAGTTACTATTTAATACCTCTCTGTATAAAAAGTGATCAAATTTTGTCTGTTCGTTTATTAATTTATTATTATTACTTAAATATATATTGGTTTTTTCAAAAATATTAATATTATGTATATTATTAGAGTAATCGAGTATATCAATAAAATTGTCTGGATCATAATTATGGTTTTTTTTTTAATAATATATGACCTTTGTTTTACAGTTTAGACGCTCTTTATTCTTATTGAAAATGAACGATTGGTCATGCAGATGTACTTTAAACTGCAATCCACACATTTCAAACTATATATACCTTGTTTTTCTAAATTGATTTTGTTATTGGTTTTTATTGTTTTTGAAGGATCTACATTATTTATATATTTTATTATTTTGTCGTTAGTTATGTGTAGGCGCTTCTTAATCCGAATTCAAATATTTTTTTCATTTTTTTCAAATTTATATTAAATGAATTTTAGTGTAATTATAATTATTAGTTAATTTCATTTTATCTTTTATGTATAATTTGTGTTTTATTTTATTATATAATTTATCTATTAAACTTTTATTATATCCGCTGGTTGTAGTAATGTATTTAATATTATTTATTTCATTTTTTTAACTTTATAATATAATTTTTTAAATATTTCTCTTTATTTTGTTTTCATCATTATTATAGTTTTTTTTTAATTATAGGTGAGAGTTATTGCAAAATCTAAAACTAAGGAATCACGCAAATGGAGCGGTGTCGTGGATGTAACAGGGAAAATTTGTGATATGATTGAAACATTTGTTAAAGATATTATAACGGAATTGTTTTTGGCAGGTGGTGTAGAATATAAATGTCCGATTAAAAAGGTGAGATATCAATTCACTTTTTTTCTTTTTTTTTATATCTCTACATCCCCGTGCCGGACATCCAATTAAGTATACTCGGCCCAAGGGCGTGTCTTTTAACTCAAAGGAGGCCCCCCACCCACCGGCTAAAATTCTGGTACTGCAAGTCGGCCCCCTCGGTTGGATCTTCTGTTGCCTACCTCGAATCCCTAGTGGACGGTAACCAGGCCCGACTATGTCGTTCCCAGCCCGCCCGCCAGAGACCGGGTGTCAGTAATTGCCTGCGTCTAACCTCGGGACTGTCCACCCTTCCCAACTATGACATCATCTTTTTTTTTCTTTTTCCTGTTTAGCGTCCGGTGTGTGCTCCTAGGTGTTGTGTCCGCATACAGGACAGTGTCCTATGCCGCCCTGTGCGTGTTATCGGGTACACCTCCTATTGACATAATCGCAAAAAAGAGGGTGGAGAGGGCACAAGGCAAGCCAGAACAAGAGGTCAGGGATGCCGTTTATAATATCTGGCAGGAGAGATGGTCGCAGGAAGCTGCGGGTTGATGGACGAGAACCCTCATCCCCAACATCAAGCCATGGTTGTCGAGAAGATTTGGTGAGGTTGATCATCACCTATCGCAGTTTTTTACAGGACATGGTTCCTTCAATAACTACCTGCACAAAATAGGCAAGAGAGAAGAGCCAATTTGCAACTACTACAACGAGATAGATGATACTGAGCACACCTTTTTTGAGTGCAATTGGTGGGACACACTTAGACATAGTAAGGCACTCATAGGTATAACTCCAGAGACAACAATAGACTACATGCTAAGAAGCGAGTCAAACTAGAATAATTTTGCTAGTTTTGTTAGACAAGTTGTTCTACAGAAATACTCCGATGAGAGAAGACAAGGTGTTGGCTAGAATAGGACTGGGTAGACAGCCTTGCTGGTGAGGTCCAGCATGCTGCGATGTGTTGGCACTGATGAGCCACCAAGGACTCCACGGGTAACAGTCAGGCAACAGCACACTGAATACTGAAGGGACCTGGCGCCGCGTCGCGGCGAACTGGGTCTGGCGTGGTGTATTAATATTGCCCTTTTGGGTCCCCAAAGGGGCAATATTGATAAAGAACTCTCAAAAAGTGCTAACCGGTAGGCCGACCTGCCTTGCCGGTATATAGCCGGTAGGTGGGGAGGCCTATTTGAGTTTAAAGACACTCCCCTGGGCGGCGTAATACCAACAAGTCGGTCCGGCCCAGGGGAGCTAAGAGAAAAAAAAAAGGATGAATGAGGATGATATGTATGAGTGTAAATGAACTGTAAATGTACAGTCTCAATTCAACCATTCCTGAGATGTGTGGTTAATTGAAACTCAACCACCAAAGAACGCCGATATCCACGATCTAGTATTCAAAACCATGTAAAAATAACTGGCTTTACTAGGACTAGAACGCTGGAACTCTCGACTTCCAAATCAGCTGATTTGGGAAGACGCGTTCACCACTAGACCAACGCGGTGGGTTGATCTCTGACATAATCTAGAACCCTCTTCTCCACCCCTCTGCAACCTTGCCGGTGGGGACTTCAGTCGCGAAGGTCTCAAACTTCCTCCCTAAAATTGAATTAATTGCTTTTATGTACTCTTTTCTATTCTGCGCGTAAACAGAGATTTATTTACAAAATTATATTTTCGATTCCATTTAAAACAGTTTCATTCAGAACTCAATCAACTTAGAACTGTTATTATAATTTTGTTTGCTAGTTTGAAAAAAATAATTAGTTCATAATAAAGTAATCAAAAGGAATATTAATCTAATCCTAAATAATTTTTTTTTAACTTAGGCAATTTCATTCCTCAACTTAAATTCATAAAAAAAAGGCCCAAATATTGCAAGACTGGACGAAAGTTTTTTTTTCAATTCAATCATTAAAAGTGATATTTTTATTTTCATAATAAACATTTAAATACAAGTTACCTAAAAAAAATGTCCGTTTTTTTAAATTTTAAAACCCTACACTGATAGAAAAAAAAATTGTTTAATATTTCGTTAAGTGTGATATCATTTAGTGAATTGCTTTTTTAAGTAAATTACAGATCTGTATATACAATTTTTCTATCACCCTTAGTTTTAAATGAATTACACTTCAAAAAAATATAAGGGAAACTATAGTTAAATGCTGTAAAATCTATAATTTTTCATGGCTATACCCGTGTTAGAATGATTTCCCTGATGCTTTTCTTTTATAAATAGCCTCAGGCACACCCAGAATTAATGTCCAACAGTAGTCGGCTCGCATATTAGTATTCCATTTCACTTTATAGCGGCTTTCCATCACCGAAATGTATTGGTCGAAACGTTCACCGTGTTCGTCACTTACGTCTCCGAGGTTGTCCGAGAAAAAATCCAGATACGAGTGGAGGAAATGTATTTTCAACGACATATTACATCCCATAGTTCTGTGACCATCATCTTTGACCAACTATTTTATTTGAGGACTAACCAATATTCCTTCTTTAATTTTTCCTTCACTTACATTCGGAAATTTCTGCCTGATGTACAAAAATTCGGGACTATCGTTCTTCATTGGATTTACAAAATTTTTCATTAGTTCTAGCTTGGTATATGAACCCTTGAGGTAAATGGTTTTTTGGGTTCAACTAAGAGCTCATGAATTCTAATTTTCCCATTTGGAGTTTTCTCGTTTCTTCCACTCTTTGGTAACATAATGTTTACCCTAGCTCGGCTGTACCAATCGCAAAGAAAACACATGTACTTAGTTTAGTCTAACTGCATGCCTAACAAAATAGTTATAACTTTCAAATCACCACATCTGTTCCAGCTATGTTTTTTATAATTTGTTTTTTCAAGAACTTCATTCGTCACATCGTATGTCTCTTTAAAATTAATACCATAAGCGATTGGTATCGAAGAATATTTGTTACTGTTGTGTAGTAGAACCACCTGTTAATGAATCTATGAAAAAAAAACTCCCAGTCCTCAGGTTTATGAACTTGTCCTAAGTGCAACATAAGCTCATCAACATTTTTGCAATAAACCAGATTATTTTCATCAATAAAGTTTTGAGAAAGTTCTTTTTGTCGATTTCGAAAGCCCGAAATTTTTGTATTATTTTAAAAGTAAATTCCAACCTTGCAGTCTTGATTCTAACAATTCAGCTCGATTTTGTTTTGATAAATTTAAATCCCTAACCAAGTCATTTCACCTTGTGATATAAGATGTGGTTTATTGGAAGATAATTCAAATTCAAAATCATTGTTGACTTCTTCAGTACTGCCTGATTCTACGTCGCTGCTTGCGCGATGTAGAATCGCCGGCGCGACGCTGCCGGCGTCTGATTTTTGTTTGGTGGAACGAATTCATGGGCAGCCATGAAGTTGGGGAAGATACTGTAAGAGGGTTGTCCGCAGTGCAGTAGGTCGGTCAGTTATTGTGTGTGGTGGAGTTTGATTCACTTCTACGGCTGAGGTTGCTCAGCGGGTGTCGCATCGTGGCATATGCTGACGATGGTCTCCTGCTGGACGAGGGAGGCTCATGGAAGGAGGCTGAATTCCAAGCCGCTCGAGCGTGCAGGATTTACGAGCTAACGGGTCACTTCCTTTTCGTCCAAGACCAAAATCCCCTCGGATCTACATTGATCCATGCCTCTGGTATCTCCTGACCCCAAATCCAAAAAAACCCCGAAATTTCCCCCCTCCCAAAAATTCTTCGCCAGGTCAAATCTTATCGTTTCTTGGCGTTTCCCGCCATTTCTGACCTATGCGACCCCTGTCCCAAAATAACCTACCCAAAAAAAAAGTGAAACGCCTGGAAACGGAAGGAATAGGCCTGGCAAAGATTTTTTGTGGGGGTAATTTTTGGGGTTTTTTGGATTTGGATTCAGGAGATAGCAGAGGCCCGGATCGGTGGCGATCCGGTGGTGAGGGGGGGGGGGTTTGGTCTGAGACGAACAGGAAGTCAGAAAAATTGGAAAAAGTGATACCCCGAATAATTGTGAGGACTTATATATTTCGTGTTCGAGACGCCGACTCGTCGCATGACCGTTATCCCGAGTATCCTGCATGCTTCACTGGCTTGGAATTCAACTTCCCCCCACGAGCCTCCTTCGACCAGCAGGAGTCCACCATTAGCCAAGTTTTTGTCTTTCAGATAAGGTCGGATCTATTTAAAGGCGTCCAATCTGAAGGCATGTATTTTACTGACTTCTCTTCGTGTAAGGCCAAAGAATTTGTAGATGTTCAACGTTGTTAAAAATGTCGCCAGTTTGAACACACAGCTGAACTGTATAATAATGTGGTGGTAGTGTGCTTCCACTTTGGGGATGAAGGTCATAAACCAGAGGAGTATCCTAAGAAGTCGGAGAGCCCGACTTGTGTTAACTGCAGACGTCTTCGGAAGGACCGTAAGTACTCTGTGAATAGTAAGTATTGCGCGCGTTATAAGCGGGCTCTCATAATGTATTACATTATTTATCGGTTATTTATTAGATATTTATATAATTTATTTTTTACTTTTCAGTGCATTTTTATATTTGTTAATATATTATATTTTTTTGTTTAAAATTCTCAATTTGATTTAATTCTTATTTTTTTACTTTTTAGAGGGTTTTTCTAATTTGTTTACTTTTTTTATTAATGTTAATATTAATATTAGTTAATCAAAAGCTTTTTTAAAAAATAATTTTTTATATGTATTCAAATATATTTTTATAATTGTTTTTATTTCTTTGTATTTGTTTTAATGTTATCGTTAAAACTGTAAAAAAGTACTTAAAATAGTTAAGGAATTGGAAACAAACAAAAAAAATGAGAATTTCAAAAATCTATTTTTTTTAATTAAAAAAATTCAAATCTAAGCCAAAGTTAAAAATCGAAAAAGATTTTTAATTTAAAAATATATATTTTTGATTATAAAGAGGAAAAAAGTGCGGTTTAGGTTTGAACAAATACGATAATTCGTTAAAATGTAATTAGCGTTACGCAAAGGAAAAAACTGAAAATTTGAGTATTTAAATTAAAAATTAATTGAATTTAAAATTACAAAATGGGTATTTAATATGCAGTCGTAACTACTTTTACTGTACTCTTTTTTACATGTTCTATGGATTTAATCTGGTGCCTGTCTACATTTTTGTGACTGTTTTTCTTTTTTACAGGGAACATACCAAATAAAAAATTTTGTAATAAATTTTAATAGGGTAACAAACGTTCCAGTACTTCCATACGGCGAATTGACAGTGGAAATTATAATATATTCTTTAAAAAGAAATCGAAAAGTTTTAGAATCGTGCTTCATGCTCTGGGTGGAAATAGCACCAAAAGATAAGTAAACTGATAATGAGGGTTGATTTCAAATTAAACTATAAAAATGAACACGTGGAAGTATTTTTCTTATCAAAGTAATATTTTTCTTAAAGTTATATTTCATAATAATTGTTGTATTAATTAAAAAATTACAAGCACTTATATTTTTATTCTATTAGCACGTTTTTCTTTAATCAATAAATATTTATTATTATAAGAAAATTTAAAAACAAGGAAATTATAATTAAAAAAATAATTAAAACCCGGCAATATCATAAATAAATTATTTTTGTAATTATAATTTCCTAGTTTTTATAATTTTCTTATAATAATAGCAAAGTATCGATTCAAAAATTTAACATTTTTTTTATCCTTTGCTTTTTATTCCGTCATTTTAATAGAATGGTGGAACCATTCCGTTATCCGTTTGTATCGATATGTCAGCAATTTTCACGACAATATTGCTGAAACAGCATGTTATAATTAGACGCGACCGGTATGATATTTGCTTCTCGAGAACAGCGTCTCATCGATTTCGATGAACGTACAGTTTTCCTCAACTTATCTTGACTGTGCCGTTCAATGTAATCGACACACATTTCCTTAATAAAAGTTATTCCAGTCTACTACTGTATTCAGACCCGTACCCGATTCACGGTTACACCGAGCTACACTTGATAGTTTGAACGCCCAATTATATAGAAAACGTATATAGAGTTGAGGTTTGAAATTTTCAGCCACGTACTGGACACGCACATTGACTTTCTGCTGGAAAGAACATTTTTTGCAACGACGTACAATACTGTTAGTTTCGTAAAGACGCATAACGTGTCCATTGCGACATGTTCTGGTTAAAAATAGCACGAAGTTACATTAACTCAGTGACATCGTGTTCGTTAGTCGAAAAATTTAAAACATTTAAGTTAAACTGTAGCGAAATTAAATTTCTTTCACGATAAACTAACAGAACCAACTCTAGGTAACCTTCTGCGATTAGATGCGATAACGCCGAGTTGAATCTAGGACATTGTGATAAAAGAACTTATTATCTTATACGTGTCACATTAAGGAGAACATTAGAAATAAATTTTTATTGTAATAAGGCTATTTCTGAAGTTTTTTGTTCAAAAAAATTCGATTTTGATATGATAAAATCGTACAAACTGTAAATCGATAAAAACTTTATCAAAAAGTTTATCAAGAGTTCCTTTTGATTATTTTCCTTTAATTTTTGAATAATGGTTTCAATACCAAAATACAATTTTACGCTTAAGAGAAAATAATTGATTGAGAATTAAAATAAGATAAACCTAAATATTTTCTAATAGTATGGAGCCGGCTAAGATATAACAGAATAGAATGATTTACGTTAACCCACCGTGTTGGTCAATTGGTGAACGCGTCTTTCCAAATCAACTGATTTAGAAGTCGAGAGTTCCACCGTTCAAGTCCTCGTAAAGTCAGTTATTTTTACACGGATTTGAATTCTAGGTTGAGGATACCGGTGTTTTTTGGTTCTTTTTTTTTCCCCCTACATCCCTGGGCCGTACATCTAGTTAAGTATACTCGGCCCAGGGACGTGTCCTTAAACTCTAAGTCGGCCTTCCCACCCACCGGTTTTACACCCGGCACGGTAAATCGGCCACCCCGGTATCGGATCTTTTCTGTGCCTGCCTCTAATCCCTGCCGAGAGGAATGCAGCCCGGCTATGCCGTTCCACAACCCCCCGAGAGGGACCGGGTCTCGGTCTTTACGCCATCGCATCAAACCGGCAGAGCCAGCCCTAGGGGCACAGGACCCCCAGAAACCAGCCCCGCCGGCCGGTTCTAGGTCTTTTTAATTTCCCCTCTTCTTACACGGACAAGCTCCCCAGGAGTCCCCACCACCTCACAGGAACCCGCACACCTGAGCATGCGGGCCCTCAGTGACGAGGCTATCCGCCCTTCCCTATTTACGGCACTTTATCAGGCCCATTCCTCATCATTCAGTCCGATTCCTCCCACTTTATTCTCAGTATATGTCCGGCAAAACTGGAAAATTGCTCCCAGTTTCCTTCGGTGGTCAACGACCACTCGATGAGGTTGTCCACTTCTAGGTTGTTGCATTATAAACTGCCGATACCGTACCCACCTCCTGCACCGAAACAGGGTGTGCTCGGCATCATCAATCTCCCCGCAATATTGGCACTGTGGTGTGTCCCTCTTACCTATCCTATTTAAGTAATAACCGAAACAGCCGTGACCCGACATAAGTTGGGTCACATAAACATTCATATCGCCTTACGGGCGGTCCAGCCACATGTCTAAGTTATGTATCAACCTTTTAGTCCAGGCCGCAACTGTAGCCTCAGCCCACATCACCTTCCAGTCTCGTCTAGTCGCGGCGTCTACATCAGTTCTGCTTAGACCCTCCGATCTCAATTTCCTTCCATATATCTGTAGGTCAATCGGAAGGACTGACGTCAGCACACATAACGCCTCGTAAGATACAGTGCGAAAGCCAGCCACAACTCCCAACAGCGCCATCCTATGCGTGCTGCGCATTCGTGTTTTATTACGTTGGACATTAATGGCTCCAGCTCAAACCGGTGCAACGTAAAGCACAGATGACATCATGACAGATTGATAAGTCTTGTTTTGAAAGACTTCGGTACTGAATGGTTATCAAACAGCCTCTTTATAGCCTTAATAGTAGGCGCCACGCGCTGACAGACCATCTGAATGTGCCCTTTAAATTTAAGGTTTTTGTCAAGTACTACGCCCAAATACTTTGTGCTGTTAACTTCTATTATACCCTCTCCACGAATCATGACATTCACGCCTCGAAGCCTTCTTCTCCCTGTGAAGAGGATACATTTACTTTTAGCCTGTGACACCTCCATCTCATTTTCTCTCAGCCACTGATCAATCAAGCGTAGATATATATTGGCCTTATCCTCGACAGTATCTATTTCTTTGTCTTCGACTAGAATGGCAATGTCGTCTGCATAAGCCACAATTGTGACCTTCAGGGTAGTTCAGTCCAAAAACCCCGTTGTAGAATATATTCCACAACAGGGGCCCCAAAACCGATCCCTGTGGGACACTACCGAAGATCTGGAACCTCCCCGTTCCCTCCAATCCATTGACTTCCGTCCATCTGTCACTTAAGTAGTAGTGCACCTGGTTTACTAGTTGGTCACTGATGTTCATTGTTCGTAGTGCATCCAAAATTGCAGCCCACGGTACTGAGCCGAATGCATTCTTAATGTCCAGCTGGATCAACATAGGTATTCTTCGCGTCCTCCAAGTCCCCTGTCGTACAGCGTTCGCCCAATTGACCACCCTGCTGATGGCATCAATTGTTGAACGGCCCTTTCTAAAGCCATACTGCCCTTCATATAGACTTCCACTGTTATTGAGTTCCTCAAGGAGCCTATTGGTCACAAGTCTCTCCGCAACCTTACAAATATTGTTGATGAGGCTTATGGGGCGGCATTCATTTATGCCAGAGCCAGTTCTCGGCTTTGGTAGAAAAACAGTCCTGGACTCCTTCCAACACCGGGGGAAGGTGTGATGCTGCAGACCGTAACTCATGATGTCAGTTATCTCCCACGGGACGAGTCTGATTAGGCCTTTTATCACTGCTGCCGGGACTCCGTCTGGTCCGGGACTCTTTTTGTTATTTAATTTGCCGACTGCAGCTATCACCTCGTCTTGTGCGAACCTGCCACGTTCGCACAAGACAACCTCCCGTCTTTCCTCTTCTTCCCGTGGGAAAAGCATTGACATCTGTCGAGCAATCTCCTCTCCATTTAGTGTGGGCAAGTGTCTTCCCAGTCGCTTGGTGATAATCTGGAAAGCACGCCCCCATGGATCTAACTCGCAGCACAGCTCTTTCCACTTGCTTTTTTTTGCACTTTTAATCAGGTAATTTAATCTTTTACGCGCCTCTCTACCCCTCAGTCTTCGGGCCGTTCTTTTATGCCTCTGAAGCTCAGTCCTTTGGTTGGCTATGTCTTGGTTCCACCAATAAACAGGGTGGTACTTATAAGCGGAAACTGGTATATTAGCGATCTCTCCTTTGATGATTTCCTGCAGGGATTCAGGATTCAGCCTTCCATTGTTCATGATCTTGTGCGCCGCACCATCAACGATCCTTTGAATTTGCCTCTCAGTAAACTTTCTTACCGGTTCTGACACGGCAGGAGTCACCATATGTTCTTTTAAAACCAGTGAGACTGCGTAATGATCACTTCCGATCACTTGATCCAGCATCTTTATCTCCGCTTGGTTCAGAGCCATTCTCCCGTCCAAAATGATTAAGTCCAGAACAGACTCATGGCCCCTCGCACTGAAAGTCGGGGTCCCGTCATTTAGGCATGTGGTATTAGTAGTCGCCAGAAAGTCCTCGAGAACATTGCCCCATCGCATTGCTGGTACGTACCCCAGCAGCCACAGTCTTGCAATTAAAGTCTCCCAAAATAATGATTTTTTTGGGGGACCGCATAACCAGACGTTGTATTATTTGGTTTTGATATGCCACTACGGTTATGTTAGGGTTGATGTAAACCCCGAACAATACATAGTTATCCAGCTCGACGGCTACGACCCCTTCAGCTCTACAAAAGAACCCATATCCTCTGCTTCCAGTGGCTCTTCTAATTGCTACTGTTCCTGCCGTGTCTGATACCCACTGCCTTCGAGCAGCCGCATAAACATTCGGCTCAGTAGCCACCACGAAATCAAAACCATGTCTACCAGCAATTTCCTCTACTAAATCATTTGAAAGGAGGCTCCTTAACCAGTAAGAATCTGATCATTTCGTACAATCAGGACTTCCGGTTCTGTGCTCTGAGCTACCACAATTTAATTATTTGGTCGCCTCCCGACATTCCCGGATTAGATGACCCGCACCGCCACAGTTGTAACAAAGGTTTCGTCTGTCGGGACCTTTGCAATCTATACTCCTATGCCCAGAGGCCCAGCATCTCTGGCACTTGTCATTTTCTGTGCGGATATAAACACGACAGTGTACCCAGCCTATTTTTAATCTGCTGGTGATCGGTTTAGTAGCAGTTCTATAGTTAG
Organism: Lycorma delicatula; assembly: GCF_047948215.1. Lineage (NCBI taxonomy): Eukaryota > Metazoa > Arthropoda > Insecta > Hemiptera > Fulgoridae > Lycorma > Lycorma delicatula. The sequence continues at coordinate 65,559,860 of NC_134466.1, forward strand.
TAATGACTGTGGCATTGCGGGTGTCACCGTAAGCATGTCTGATAGATGTAACTCGGAAGGATTCAGAGGAGCCAGCTACCGCAGCAATAGCATCATTAATCTCTCTTTCCGTAGTGTCGGCATCCAGGTCTTTTATATGAACGACTGCTCGCCGGTCCCCTCTAGTCCTCAAATCCACTTGTAGCTCGGCGGCTCTGTCTCGAAGGGTGGTAGTGAAATGTGCAGCATTATCTTCACCCTTGATTGTGACTTCCAGCTCATCATTTCTGCCTTTCCTAAGGGACAATACTTCCCCGGCCTCATCCTTAGTTACTGTGTTTTAACAGTTTTAAGTAAAACAGCGAAGGTTTTTCCTTGTGCCTTCACTACGACTATTTTGCTACCTTCAACAGGATGAGTGGCACGTCGTCTGGAGGTCGATCTGGATCATGTCCGGCTTGTATCGATCCTCCCAGGGACAACTAGGGAGACCATTGAGGCGTTATTCCTGTTCATGTATATTAGAATCTTTTTAATAATACTCCCATGGGGACCGCTAGGCAAAACATATGTAGCATCTTATGTCTTATCCAGCACTCGCCTTATCGCCTTTAATAAGCATCTGGCCGTCTGTTTTTCATCTAGAGTCGAGTCGTAGAATATGGTATATTTATTCTTTTGTATTTCATTTTCTTCTTGATCTGTGATGATGGTAGTGACATCATAAGCTATCGTACCAGGTTTGATTTGTTCACTCGTGGCTCTTCTAGATTTTGGGATATCCACGAACTGGCAAGTATCCCCATGACAATCTGTGAGGGAAACAGCCTTAAATTTCCCCATAGGACCATCTTTGCGGAAGTCTCTCGATCAGTTCTTCATCGTTAAGTTCAGTGTCTAATATATCGGCCTGTTCCATTAAAAACATCTCGGTTTGAGTAGCCTGTGTCACCACATTTAGTGGTGGTGACATCTCAGATAGGGCCTTCAGACCCATATAAATTTTCTTAAGTTCGAGCTCGTGCTCACCAATATATTTGGTAAGTCCAGGGGCCATGTGCTGCTTTAGATCAATCATTACAAGACCAAGTTGGTATGTGATGCTACATAGACTATTAGGATTGGACTCTTACTCCTCGGAGGAGCCCTGCCTGAAACGTTTCTTGCCCTTTGAGTCGGCCACCTTTTTAACATTCGTTGATTTGGAAATTCCAGCTCTTTGTCCAGTCATATCTTCTGTTGGGAGTGACCCACGACGTCTCATTGTCCACGGTTGTACTCCTTTGGACAATTCCGCGTCCAACGAGTACACACACGCCAAAATAGGGGGCACCAAAATTTTGGGGGGTGGGGGTTTCGGTAAAATGTATGTGTCCAAAAAATTTTTTTTGAGTGGGTCAGGGGGTAGGAAAATTTATGAATCAAATTTGGGTCGAGGAATTTCAGTTCTGGGATCTATGGATCGGAAGATATGTGAAAAATAACTATTTCCCCTATATAACACTCGCTAGGACTTGGACTAAATTCATACAATTTAGTAAACTTGAATGGAAAATTTCCTAAGTGGTTGTTTAGCAGTTATATGCATGTATTGTCTAGTTCGTTTAACTTGGAAAAATTTCAATAAAATTGCCTATAATATAACCTCAAATTTGGTTATTAACTTCGTAAAAAAAGAAAGTACTCACGATATATATATGTAAATATCCTCTCTTATGTCTTCATTCACAAAATAACACAATGTATCACTAAAACATAACTTAGTGTCTCCAAAATAAGCCAAAAAAGATGCCTTATAGTCACTTAAACCAAAATCATAAAAAACTCTTAATAACAAGGTAAATCCCCATCCAAATCTCTTAAAAATGTACAAGTGTGTCCGTTATCCAAAGCACTTAGATTCCCAATAGTCCAAATCAATAAAAACGCTAAAAAACCAATCAAAAACACAATAAAACGCGGAGCTCAAATAGGCATGTCTTAACAGACTGAGTATCCTCACTCGACTGTTCTTTGGTTCTTGCGATTCAATTAACCACACATCTCAGGAATAGTCAAACTGAGACTGTACAAGACTATACTTCATTTACACTCATACATGTCAACCTATGAGGTATTATCTGAAAGGTAATAACCAGAGGCTAAACAGGAAAAAGAAAGAAGTTTCTTCATTACGATCTATGTTGTGGGATGTGTTTTGTGATATTTCAAATAGCTAATCCCAGCATATAACAAAGCAAGCATCTCACACTCATGAGAATAAAGAGCACAGTTCAATAAATGATTGTAGTAGGATGATGTGACTGATAAATCATGATGATACTAGATCGTAGCACCCCATTTAATGAGTGATCCTATTACTTTGCATAGTATACAACATTTGAAAACTATATGATCACATTACTAAGTATATACTTGATGCAAGTATATACTTGCTTAGTAATAAATCAACGTTAAATTTTAGTAAAACATTTATAGATACTCGTGAAATAACAAAATAAATTTATGGTAATTAATACAAGAGTGATTCACAGTGTTATAAACAGTTTAAGCTATTTCATCCATCAACAGATGATGTTGTTTAGAATAGTCCTCGAAGTCATGTGATAACATTAATGGTGAACATGTTCTTGAAATTATGAGTATTTATTCTCATTTGATAGTTTAAGAAACGAAAAACAATGCTAAATTTTGACACAGTCATATCATGACATGACATTCTTATAAAAATAAGAAATGCATTGAGTAGTTTATAAAGTTTTTCCGATGACATATGTGAGCACCAGCTTAAACATTATTCTGTTTGCAAATTCTCTCGAATCTGTCTTTAATATAATTTATTAGGTGTAACAAATACACTTGAGGGCAAGGTTTTGGTAAAAAACCTAGAGGCAGACTGAGAGCAACCATCATCAATAATGTTAAAGAAGACATGGGCCTTGGTTCATACAATGATTTGAAGAGAGAGGCGGAGATGACAGTGACGTGGCTAAATCGACAAGACCTAGAGCCTTTAGTGAATGATGATGATCATCATCAGGTGCAAAAACCAGATAGGCTAGTGATTAGAGTTAATTGATTGAGGTATTTAGGCAGGTAAATATTTTTTTGCACACTGAATCTATACATTATTTGTTAGCATAGTTACACGCAATATAACATTAAAACATTAGTTTAAATTAATTAATAAATTAAAAAATTTTATTTTTATATTAATAAAACTGTGAAATTTGTACTGTATTTATTTAGATAAACAATTTGACTGCTTAGAATTAAAGTTTGAAGTACAGCAAAACATGATTTACTTATTTTAACGATGGAACTGTTTCCTAACAGTGTAATTGTTATTTTTTTAAGAACATTTATTCGTGCATTTATTTGTAATTACATAAAATTAATTATTTTAAATAGATGAACTACTGATTTTTCAGTAGAAAAGAAACTCTCACATGGTCAGACAATGCGGCTGTCGCCACATTGACTTATGAGCGGCCAATTTTCTCCTTGACCTCTAAGTTCCAGTGCGACCCGGAGTTCCTATGCCCTCCCCAAGAGCAGGGCAGTCAAACATCAGGTATTCATTTGACTGGACTTCCTCGCAGATCCACAGCTCATCAGCTGCCAGGCGAAGCGAAACAGACATTGGTCTAAATTAACATGTTTGTGAGCACCTAGGCACCCATTTCCCTTAAAAATGAGCTTCAGGCATACAATTTCCCCATAGATCTTGTATAAATTTTATACAAGGATTTATTATACCCCCTTAGTCGTGGTGTTACATTCCAGATTGGCAAACTGATATTTTCAACAAGGCTAGCCTAACGTGCGTTGTGAAATAGATCCATGTCTACAAGACAATCATAGTAATCATAGAATCAAATATGTTAATATATTTACAAGTAGATATTGTCCACGACGATATTTCTGATAGTTAGTTACTTTTTAGATAGCCAAACATGAGTATTACCTGCATACTAAACTTTTAATTAAAAGTTTAGTATGATGGTAATCATACTAATCACAATTTGATGGTAACTAAATTTAGTTACCATCAAATTGTGATTCTAAAAATTCAAACAAACTGTTTTCCAAAACTAAATGTAAAAATAATATACATATTATGTTAATTATGTTTATGCTCATATATTAAAAGAAATAAAAAGGGAATTCACTTATAGTTCACGAATTTCCCAGTGATTATAAATAAATTTTTAAAAAAGATAGAGTTAACAAAAAACTTAATCGATATTTTATACAAATATCGATTAAATTTCATTAAATAATACAACAATGCACATGGGTAAAATCACAAAAACAGGAAGTAAAGTTTAGGTATTTTTTTAAAAGTACCAATTTGTAACTAAGATATTTTCATAAAGCTAGGAAAATGTAAACTGTATATTACATACAGAATTTAAGCATGAAATTGATTTCACAGAAAAACCATATTAACTGAAGTTTGTTAAAATAGGTAGGCCAGTATTTCAATATAGTTAATAAAACATGCGTGGTAAAAAGCTGATCTGTGGAAGGATATCGGATAGTACATGGATTGAAAACATCAGCTATTTTATTACAAGGTTAAAGGTGCAACTACGATTTCATATTGTTAGGAAAAGATAAAGTGTGTACATAAAAAAATGTAGGTATAAAAGTATTTTTAGTACAAAAAAGATTTTCAATATGGTCTGTTGAAATTGAAATTAACACATTTTCATAACAGATAGACAGACATCGGTGCTGAAAAATACACATAAAAATATATATGTTACATTATCACATAATTCCTAGTATTGTAGTAAAATAAATTGTCAACCAAAAAAAAAAAAACATATTCAACCAAAAATATTCCTTAAAATATGAACCATGTAGGCATTTATGAGTATTACATACAAATTCATAATAACATTAATTTGATTTATAATAATAATTCCTATGTTTGAAATTAAATAGAAACTAGTGTTATTTTAAAGTACAATTACATATAACAAATGCAGAACAAAAATACATTTTAAACACAATTAAAAAAAAAAAAAATAGATAAATTGGTAATTACATTTTCACTTTTTCATAAATTTCGCATAGTAATTTTATAAATATTACAGTAAAATAAAAATTACAAGAAATTTATAAATTTTTATACAGGAAAGGTTGTGTTTCATAAAATACTACTACATAGAAAATCGTGTGTACAAGGACAAGTAAGTAACTAAACTATTTTTTCTAATATAACAATAATAAAAAATGTATAACATTTACATAATATGGTAATGAATTCATTTCCTTTACAATCATGATTTTCAGTGATGGTTGGTAACATTGGAAATCTCATACTCTTAACAAGGTTATGGAAACGTTCGTTCTCAAAAGAAACATAACTATAAGACAAACATAGTAATCATAGAAACAAAAATGTTAATATATTTACAAGTAGATATTGTCAACAACGATAATTCTAGTTGTTACATTTTAGATAGTTGAAAATGAGTATTACATATATACACAATATGTAATTCATTTAAAAAATGAATATGCACATAAAAAATAATAATTATGATTCTAAAAATTCAAACAAACTGACTATACTCTAAAACCTAATTTATACATTATTTTAATTATTTATATACACATATAATGAAACAAATACATAAGGAAAAAAAGGAATTTTATATATAGTTTGTTTATAAATTTCACAAGCATTATAAATAAATTTTTAAAAATGAAACTATTAACAAAGAAATTTCAAAACATTTTTTTACAAATACCTTTGCATTTCATTAAATAATACAACAATGCACATGTGTAAAATCACAAAAACAGGAAATATATAGGATGTAAAATTTAGATATTTTTTTAAAAGTACTAATTAGTAACAAAGATATTTTCATAAAGCTAGGAAAAGTTAAACTATATATCACATCCAGAATGTAAGCGTTAAATTCATTTTAAAGAAAAATGATAGGAAAGGTAAAGTGGATAACATACACAAATGAAGATATAAAATTATTTTTAGTTTTAAACTGATTTTCACCATGTCCAGTTAAAATGGAAATGAATACATTTGAAAATCAGATAGACAGAGATCCGTGGTGAAAGAGATACATTTGTGTAGAATGTAAATATGTATGTTACACATAATTTTATTATTTATAATTAAATAAATTGTCAACCAAAACATTTCTTAAGTTAAGATCTTGGTCGGCATTTATGAGTATTACCATACAAATTCATTTATAATTCATATGATTTATAGTCATAAATAATATATATATAAATAATATAGTCATAATAATAATCCTTAAATCGAAAAATTAAAAAGAAAGAAATTAGCGTTCTCATAAAGTACACATATATATAACATAAGCAGTGTATAAATACTGTTTTAAACAGACAGAAAGTAAGAAAACACTTATTAGACAACAAATATGAAAATAACAAAAAAGATTACAAATTTTATACAAACAAAGGTTGTGTTTCTTAACTACAAAGATTATTATGTGTTAAAACACTTGTAGCAAGTAAAAAAAAAAAAAAAAATATTTATTCTTCTTTACAAGTACAAGTAAGTAATTCAATTATTTTTTCTAATATAAAGATAATAGAAACTTTATAACGTATACATAATATTGATAATAAATTCATTTCTTTTAAAAATATGGTTTCCAGTAATGATTGTTAACATTGGAAATCACATATTTTTAACAAGGCTAGCCAAACGTGTGTTGTGAAGATAAACATGTCTACAAGACAAAGTAATCACAGAAAAAAAATGGCTAATATATGTACAAGTAGATATTGTCAAAAACGATATTTCTAGTAGTTGCTTTATAGATAGCTGAAAATGAGCATTACTTACAACATACACAACATGCAACTCATTTACTATAAAATACAATAATTATGATTCTAAAAAGTCAAACAAACTGATGATACTCCAAAACATAGTATATACATTATTTTAATTATTTATATACACGTATAACAAAAAATAAATGCGTAAAGAAAATAAGCAGGAATTTTACTTATAGTTTGTTCATAATTTTCATAAGGATTATAAAAACATTTCTAAAAATGAAACTATTAACAAAGAAATTTCAAAACATTTTTATACAAATATCTTTTGCGTTTCGTTAAATAATACAACGCACATGGGTAAAATAATAAAAAAAACAGGAAATATATAGGAAGCAAAATTTGGGTATTTTTCTAAAAGTACTCATTTGTAACAAAGATATTTTTGTAAAGTTAGGAAAAGGTAAACTATATCATATCACATACAAAATGCAAGCATTAAATTGATTTTAAAGAAAAATGATATTACCTGAAGTTTGTTATAAAAGGAATGCTCATATTACAATATAACTAATAAAATGCATGGTCAAAACGAAGCGTATGTGTAGAAGGATAACGGATAGCACAAGGGCAGAAATCGTTCGGTATTTTATTACAACGTTAAAGGTGCAACAACTATATCTTTCACGTTGTTAGGGAACGATAAATAGTATAACATACAAAAAATGTAGCTTTAAAATTATTTTTTATAGAAAACTGATTTTCACCATGGCCTGTTTAATGGAAATGCACACATTTTCAAAAAATATAGACAGACATCCGTGGTGAAAATTAACAAATGTGTGGAATATAAATATGTTCGTTACATTATCACATAATTCTTAGCATTTATACTAGAATAAATTATCAACTAAAATATTTCCTAAGTTATGATCTAAATATTCATTTATGAGTATTACGTACAAATACTATATAATTCATTTGATTTATAATATATATAAAACAAATTCAATATAAAAATATTTTTTAAATATACATTTTCAGTTCGTTCGTAAATATCACAGTGTAATTTTGTACATATTTAAACTATATGTTAAAGAAATTTCAAAAAAAAAATATACAGACCCCAATTAAGTTTCTTATAATAGTACAAAAAAACGTACGTAAAACAAAAGTTAGTAAATACATAAGATTAGAAATGGTAATTGTTTACAAATATAAATTTGTAACTAAATTATTTTTTTCAAATAAAACAAAAATAAAATCTTTAAAACAAATACATAATATTGGTAATAAATTCATTTCTTTTACAAATATTATATTCAGTGATGGTTGTTAACATTAACATTTCACAAGCATTATAAATAAATTTTTAAAAATGAAACTATTAACAAAGAAATTTCAAAACATATTTTATACAAATATCGATTAAGTTTCGTTAAATAATACAACAATGCACATGCGTAAAATCACAAAAACAGGAGATATATAGGATGTAAAATTTAGATATTTTTTTAAAAGTACTAATTAGTAACAAAGATATTTTCATAAAGCTAGGAAAAGTTAAACTATATATCACATCCAGAATGTAAGCGTTAAATTCATTTTAAAGAAATATGATATAACCCAAAGTTTGTTAAAATAGGAATGCACATATTTCAAAACAGCTTATCATACATGATTGGTACAAATAAAACATATGTGGAGAAGCCAATCGGATAGTACATGGATAGAAAACCTTTGGTATTTTATTACAAAATTAAATGTGCAACAAAGATTTTTTTCACATTGTTAGGAAAAGATAAATTAAACAACATTCACAAAATGTAGATATAATAGGATTTTTAGTACAAAACTGATTTTCATTGTGGCCTGGTAAAATGGAAATGAACATATTTTCAAATCAGATAGACAGACATCCATGGTGAAAATGAAACTTATGTATTATGAATGTTACATTATCAAATAATTGTTAGTATTTACACTAAAATAAATTTTCAACCCAAATATGTCTTAAGTTATGATCTAGATAGGCATTTATTAAAAAGACAATAGTGTTCTCATAAAATACAATTATATTATAACGTATGCAGTACAAAAATATTTTTTAAACACACAATTAATAAAAAATAGTTAAGCGGGGAATTAATTTTTAGTTTTTTCATAAATTTCACAATATAATTTTATAAATATTGCAGTATATAACAATAACAAGAAAGATTATAAATTTTATACAGATAAAGGTTGTGTTTCTGAAAATACTACCAAGAAAATATTGTGTAGAAACACACGCAGTAAATAAAAAAAATAATAATTAATATTTCTTCTTTACAAGTACAAACAAATAAGTAACTAAATTATTTTTTCAAATATAACGATAATAGAATACGTATAACATTTAAATAATATTGGTAATAAATTCATTTGTTTTATACAGATTAAATTTTATGCAGATAAAGGTTGTGTTTCTGAAAATATTACCAAGAGAATCTTGTGTAGAAACACACGTAGTAAATAAAAAAAATAATAATTAATATTTTTCTTTACAAGTACAAACAAATAAGTAACTAAATTATTTTTTCAAATATAACGATAATAGAATACGTATAACATTTACATAATATTGGTAATAAATTCATTTGTTTTATACAGATTAAATTTTATACAGATAAAGATTGTGTTTCTGAAAATATTACCAAGAAAATCTTGTGTAGAAACACACGCAGTAAATAAAAAAAATAATAATTAATATTTCTTCTTTACAAGTACAAACAAATAAGTAACTAAATTATTTTTTCAAATATAACGATAATAGAATACGTATAACATTTACATAATATTGGTAATAAATTCATTTGTTTTATACAGATTAAATTTTATGCAGATAAAGGTTGTGTTTCTGAAAATATTACCAAGAGAATCTTGTGTAGAAACACACGTAGTAAATAAAAAAAATAATAATTAATATTTTTCTTTACAAGTACAAACAAATAAGTAACTAAATTATTTTTTCAAATATAACGATAATAGAATACGTATAACATTTACATAATATTGGTAATAAATTCATTTGTTTTATACAGATTAAATTTTATACAGATAAAGATTGTGTTTCTGAAAATATTACCAAGAAAATCTTGTGTAGAAACACACGCAGTAAATAAAAAAAATAATAATTAATATTTCTTCTTTACAAGTACAAACAAATAAGTAACTAAATTATTTTTTCAAATATAACGATAATAGAATACGTATAACATTTACATAATATTGGTAATAAATTCATTTGTTTTATACAGATTAAATTTTATGCAGATAAAGATTTGTTTCTGAAAATATTACCAAGAAAATCTTGTGTAGAAACACACGCAGTAAATAAAAAAAAAAATAATTAATATTTTTCTTTACAAGTACAAACAAATAAGTAACTAAATTATTTTTTCAAATATAACGATAATAGAATACGTATAACATTTACATAATATTGGTAATAAATTCATTTGTTTTACAAACATCATATTCAGTTATGATTGTAAACATTGCAAAAGTGATGCTAACATTTTGTAATAAAATGTTAAAAACATTTTCGACAACGCTAGCCAAACCTGAGTTGTAAAAAAGATACATGTCTACAAGAAAAGCATACTAATCAGAGAAACAAAAATTTTAACATATTGAAAGAAGTAGATTGTGTCCACAAAGCTATTTCTAATAGTTACGTTATAGATAGCTGCGCATGAGAATTACACGAACACTTAATTTGTAATACAATGACCTTCAAATACAATAAATAAGATTCTATAAATTCAAACAAACTGACTGAATTTTAAACTAAATAAATAAATAAATAATATATATATATATATTATTTATATAACATAAACAGTGTATAAATACTGTTTTAAACGGACAGACAATAAGAAAACACTTATTAGACAACAAATATGAAAATAACAAGAAAGATTAAAAATTTTATACAAACAAAGGTTGTGTTTCTTAAGTACAAAGATTATTATGTGTAAAAACACTTGTAGCAAGTAAAAAAAAAAAAAAAAAAAAAACATATTAATTCTTCTTTACAAGTACAAGTAAGTAATTAAATTATTTTTTCTAATATAAAGATAATTGAAACTTTGTAACGTATACATAATATTGGTAATAAATTCATTTCTTTTAAAAATATGGTTTCCAGTAATGATTGTTAACATTGGAAATCACATATTTTTAACAAGGCTAGCCAAACGTGCGTTGTGAAGATAAACATGTCTACAAGACAAAGTAATCACAGAAAAAAAATGTTAATATAGATATTGTCGAAAACGATATTTTTAGTAGTTGCTTTTTAGATAGCTGAAAATGAGCATTACTTACAACATACACAACATGCAACTCATTTACTATAAAATACAATAATTATGATTCTAAAAAGTCAAACAAACTGATGATACACCAAAACATATTATATACATTATTTTAATTATTTATATACACATACAACAAAAAATATATACATAAAGAAAATAAGCAGGAATTTTATTTATAGTTTGTTCATAATTTTCATAAGGATTATAAAAACATTTCTAAAAATGAAACTATTAACTAAGAAATTTCAAAACATTTTTATACAAATATCTTTTGCGTTTCGTTAAATAATACAACGCACATGTGTAAAAAAAAAAAAAAAACATATAGGAAGCAAAATTTAGGTATTTTTCTAAAAGTACTCATTTGTAACAAAGATATTTTTGTACAGTTAGGAAAAGGTAAACTATATCATATCACATACAAAATGCAAGCATTAAATTGATTTTAAAGAAAAATGATATTACCTGAAGTTTGTTATAAAAGGAATGCTCATATTACAATATAACTAATAAAATGCATGGTCAAAACGAAGCGTATGTGTAGAAGGATAACGGATAGCACATGGGCAGAAATCGTTCGGTATTTTATTACAACGTTAAAGGTGCAACAACTATATCCTTCACGTTGTTAGGGAACGATAAATAGTATAACATACAAAAAATGTAGCTTTAAAATTATTTTTTATAGAAAACTGATTTTCACCATGGCCTGTTTAATGGAGATGCACACATTTTCAAAAAATATAGACAGACATCCGTGGTGAAAATGAACAAATGTGTAGAATATAAATATGTTCGTTACATTATGACATAATTCTTAGCATTTATACTAGAATAAATTATCAACTAAAATATTTCTTAAGTTATGATCTAAATATTCATTTATGAGTATTACATACAAATACAATATATAATTCATTTGATTTATAATATATATAAAACTTATTCAGTATAAAAATATTTTTTAAATATACATTTTCAGTTTCTTCGTAAATATCACAGTGTAATTTTTTACATATTTAAACTATAAGTTAAAGAAATTTCAAAAAAATATATACAGACCCCAATTAAGTTTCTTATAATAGTACAAAATTAAATTAAATTTTAATTTTAAATTAAATTTGTAACTAAATTATTTTTTCAAATAAAACAAAAATAAAAACTGTAAAACAATACATAATAATAAATTCATTTCTTTCACAAATATGATAATCAGTGATGATTGTTAACATTAACATTTCACAAGCATTATAAATAAATTTTTAAAAATGAAACTATTAACAAAGAAATTTCAAAACATTTTTATACAAATACCTTTGCATTTCATTAAATAATACAACAATGCACATGTGTAAAATCACAAAAACAGGAAATATATAGGATGTAAAATTTAGATATTTTTTTAAAAGTACTGATTAGTAACAAAGATATTTTCATAAAGCTAGGAAAAGTTAAACTATATATCACATCCAGAATGTAAGCGTTAAATTCATTTTAAAGAAATATGTTATAACCCAAAGTTTGTTAAAATAGGAATGCACATATTTCAAAACAGCTTATCATACATGATTGGTACAAATAAAACATATGTGGAGAAGCCAATCAGATAGTACATGGATAGAAAACCTTTGGTATTTTATTACAAAATTAAATGTGCAACAAAGATTTTTTTCAAATTGTTAGGAAAAGATAAATTAAACAACATTCACAAAATGTAGATATAATAGGATTTTTAGTACAAAACTGATTTTCATTGTGGCCTGGTAAAATGGAAATGAACATATTTTCAAATCAGATAGACAGACATCCATGGTGAAAATGAAACTTATGTATTATGAATGTTACATTATCAAATAATTGTTAGTATTTACACTAAAATAAATTTTCAACCCAAATATGTCTTAAGTTATGATCTAGATAGGCATTTATTAAAAAGACAATAGTGTTCTCATAAAATACAATTATATTATAACGTATGCAGTACAAAAATATTTTTTAAACACACAATTAATAAAAAATAGTTAAGCGGGGAATTAATTTTTAGTTTTTTCATAAATTTCACAATATAATTTTATAAATATTGCAGTATATAACAATAACAAGAAAGAATATAAATTTTATACAGATAAAGGTTGTGTTTCTGAAAATACTACCAAGAAAATATTGTGTAGAAACACACGCAGTAAATAAAAAAAATAATAATTAATATTTCTTCTTTACAAGTACAAACAAATAAGTAACTAAATTATTTTTTCAAATATAACGATAATAGAATACGTATAACATTTACATAATATTGGTAATAAATTCATTTGTTTTATACAGATTAAATTTTATACAGATAAAGATTGTGTTTCTGAAAATATTACCAAGAAAATCTTGTGTAGAAACACACGCAGTAAATAAAAAAAATAATAATTAATATTTTTCTTTACAAGTACAAACAAATAAGTAACTAAATTATTTTTTCAAATATAACGATAATAGAATACGTATAACATTTACATAATATTGGTAATAAATTCATTTGTTTTATACAGATTAAATTTTATACAGATAAAGATTGTGTTTCTGAGAATATTACCAAGAAATTCTTGTGTAGAAACACACGCAGTAAATAAAAAAAAAAAAAAATTAATATTTTTCTTTACAAGTACAAACAAATAAGTAACTAAATTATTTTTTCAAATATAACGATAATAGAATACATATAACATTTACATAATATTGGTAATAAATTCATTTGTTTTACAAACATCATATTCAGTTATGATTGTAAACATTGCAAAAGTGATGCTAACATTTTGTAATAAAATGTTAAAAACATTTTCGACAACGCTAGCCAAACCTGAGTTGTATAAAAGATACATGTCTACAAGAAAAGCAAAAAAGTCTAAAGAGACTTTGTAAAAGACTTTGTAGACTTTGTAAAAAAGTCTACAAGAGAAACAAAAATTTTAACATATCGAAAGAAGTAGATTGTGTCCACAAAGCTATTTCTAATAGTTACGTTATAGATAGCTGCGCATGAGAATTACACGAATACTTAATTTGTAATACAATGACCTTCAAATACAATAAATAAGATTCTATAAATTCAAACAAACTGACTGAATTTTAAACTAAATAAATAAATAAATAATATATATATATATATTATTTATATAACATAAACAGTGTATAAATACTGTTTTAAACGGACAGACAATAAGAAAACACTTATTAGACAACAAATATGAAAATAACAAGAAAGATTAAAAATTTTATACAAACAAAGGTTGTGTTTCTTAAGTACAAAGATTATTATGTGTAAAAACACTTGTAGCAAGTAAAAAAAAAAAAAAAAAAAAAACATATTAATTCTTCTTTACAAGTACAAGTAAGTAATTAAATTATTTTTTCTAATATAAAGATAATTGAAACTTTGTAACGTATACATAATATTGGTAATAAATTCATTTCTTTTAAAAATATGGTTTCCAGTAATGATTGTTAACATTGGAAATCACATATTTTTAACAAGGCTAGCCAAACGTGCGTTGTGAAGATAAACATGTCTACAAGACAAAGTAATCACAGAAAAAAAATGTTAATATAGATATTGTCGAAAACGATATTTTTAGTAGTTGCTTTTTAGATAGCTGAAAATGAGCATTACTTACAACATACACAACATGCAACTCATTTACTATAAAATACAATAATTATGATTCTAAAAAGTCAAACAAACTGATGATACACCAAAACATATTATATACATTATTTTAATTATTTATATACACATACAACAAAAAATATATACATAAAGAAAATAAGTAGGAATTTTATTTATAGTTTGTTCATAATTTTCATAAGGATTATAAAAACATTTCTAAAAATGAAACTATTAACTAAGAAATTTCAAAACATTTTTATACAAATATCTTTTGCGTTTCGTTAAATAATACAACGCACATGTGTAAAAAAAAAAAAAAAAACATATAGGAAGCAAAATTTAGGTATTTTTCTAAAAGTACTCATTTGTAACAAAGATATTTTTGTAAAGTTAGGAAAAGGTAAACTATATCATATCATATACAAAATGCAAGCATTAAATTGATTTTAAAGAAAAATGATATTACCTGAAGTTTGTTATAAAAGGAATGCTCATATTACAATATAACTAATAAAATGCATGGTCAAAACGAAGCGTATGTGTAGAAGGATAACGGATAGCACATGGGCAGAAATCGTTCGGTATTTTATTACAACGTTAAAGGTGCAACAACTATATCCTTCACGTTGTTAGGGAACGATAAATAGTATAACATACAAAAAATGTAGCTTTAAAATTATTTTTTATAGAAAACTGATTTTCACCATGGCCTGTTTAATGGAGATGCACACATTTTCAAAAAATATAGACAGACATCCGTGGTGAAAATGAACAAATGTGTAGAATATAAATATGTTCGTTACATTATCACATAATTCTTAGCATTTATACTAGAATAAATTATCAACTAAAATATTTCTTAAGTTATGATCTAAATATTCATTTATGAGTATTACATACAAATACAATATATAATTCATTTGATTTATAATATATATAAAACTTGTTCAGTATAAAAATATTTTTTAAATATACATTTTCAGTTTCTTCGTAAATATCACAGTGTAATTTTTTACATATTTAAACTATAAGTTAAAGAAATTTCAAAAAAATATATACAGACCCCAATTAAGTTTCTTATAATAGTACAAAATTAAATTAAATTTTAATTTTAAATTAAATTTGTAACTAAATTATTTTTTCAAATAAAACAAAAATAAAAACTGTAAAACAAATACATAATAATAAATTCATTTCTTTTACATATATGATAATCAGTGATGATTGTTAACATTAACATTTCACAAAGAAATTTCAAAACATTTTTATACAAATAACTTTGCATTTCATTAAATAATACAACAATGCACATGTGTAAAATCACAAAAACAGGAAATATATAGGATGTAAAATTTAGGTATTTTTTTAAAAGTACTGATTAGTAACAAAGATATTTTCATAAAGCTAGGAAAAGTTAAACTGTTTATCACATCCAGAATGTAAGCGTTAAATTCATTTTAAAGAAAATTGATATAACCCGAAGTTTGTTAAAATAGGAATGCACATATTTCAAAACAGCTTATCATACATGCTTGGTACAAATAAAACATATGTGGAGAAGCCAATCGGATAGTACATGGGCAGAAAACCTTTGGTATTTTATTACAAAATTAAACGTGCAACAGAGATGTTTTTCACATTGTTAGGAAAAGATAAATTAAACAACATTCACAAAATGTATATATAATAGGATTTTTAGTACAAAACTGATTTTCATTGTGGCCTGGTAAAATGGAAATGAACATATTTTCAAATCAGATAGACAGACATCCATGGTGAAAATGAGACCTATGTATTATGAATGTTACATGATCACATAATTGTTAGTATTTATACTAAAATAAATTGTCAACCCATATATTTCTTAAGTTATGATCTAGATAGGCATTTATTAAAAAGACAATATTGTTCTCATAAAATACAATTATATAACGTATGCAGTACAAAAATATTTTATAAAATAAACAATAAATAAAAAATAGGTAAGCGGGGAATTAGTTTTTAGTTTTTTCATAAATTTCACAATATAATTTTATAAATATTGCAGCATATAAAAATAACAAGAAAGATTATAAATTTTATACAGATAAAGGTCGTGTTTCTGAAAATACTACCAAGTAAATCTTGTGTAGAAACACACGCAGTAAATAAAAAAAAAAAAAAAATTAATATTTCTTCTTTACAAGTACAGACAGATAAGTAACTAAATTATTTTTTCAAATATAACGATAATAGAATACGTTTAACATTTACATAATATTGGTAATAAATTCATTTGTTTTACAAATATCATATTCGGTTTTGATTGTAAACATTGCAAAACTGATGCTAACATTTTGTAATAAAATGTTAAAAACATTTTCGACAACGCTAGCCAAACGTGAGTTGTAAAAAAGATACATGTCTACAAGAAAAGCATACTAATCATAGAAACAAAAATTTTAACATATTGAAAGAAGTAGATTGTGTCCACAAAGCTATTTCTAATAGTTACGTTATAGATAGCTGCGCATGAGAATTACACGAACACTTAATTTGTAATACAATGACCTTCAAATACAATAAATAAGATTCTATAAATTCAAACAAACTGACTGAATTTTAAACTAAATAAATAAATAATATATATATATATATATATATATATATATATATATATATATATGTTAATTATTTTTAAACACAAACATAAAAAAAAAAAATTAATAAATAAATGGGAATTTCAGTTATATTTTTTCACAAATTTCAGAGAAATTATAAATAATTTATAAAAATGACACACTGTTAGCAAAGAAATTTCAAAATATTTTTTATACAGATAATTAAATAATTTTGTTAAATAATTTAATGCCTTTCATTAAATAATTCAACAATGCACGTGTGTATAAACACAAAAACAAGAAATATATACAAAGTAAAATTTAGGTATTCTTTTAAAAGTGCCCATTTGTAACAAAGATATTTCAATAACGTTAGAGAAAGATACACTGTATAACATACACAGAATACAAGGATTAAAGAAAAATGATATTAACTGATGTTTGTTATAATAGGAAAGCTAATATTTCAATATAGTTAATCATTTACGCATGATATAAACGAAGCCTTTAGGAAGAAGGATATCAGATAGTACATGAACAGAAAACATATGGTATTTTATTACAAGGATAAATATGCAAAAACGATATTTTTCATATTGTTAGGAAAGGTAAAGTGGATAACATACAGAAATGAAGATATAAAATTATTTTTAGTTTTAAACTGATTTTCACCATCCTGTTAAAATGGAAATGAATACATTTGAAAATCAAATAGACAGACATCCGTGGTGAAAGAGATACATTTGTGTAAAATATAAATATGTATGTTACATTATCTCATAATTCTTATTATTTATACTAAAACAAACTGTCTACCAAAATATTTCTTAAGTCACGATCTAGATAGGCATTTATGAGTATTACATAAAAATTCAGTTTATAATTCATATGATTTATAATAATAATTCTTAATTCTAAAAATTAAAAAGAAACTAGTGTTCAGATAAACTTACATCTAACATACATATGTCTAAAAGATAAACGTGATAAAAGATAATAATACAAAGAAAAATGTGTCTAAAAACACAGGTAGTAAGTACAAAAAACATAATTAATGTTTCTTTACAAGTACAAATTTGTAACCGAGATATTTTTTCTAATGTTAGGAAAATACACACTGTATAACATATACATGATATTGGTAATAAATACATTTGTTTTACAAATATGATAATCAGTGATGATTGTTTAGATTGGGAATCTAATATTTTCAACTTGGCTTGTCAAAGGTGCGTTGAGATAAGAAACATATGTCAACAAGACAAACATAAAAAAACATAGAAACAAACATCTTAATATTTTTACAACTAAATATCTTCAAAAACGAAATTTCTAATAGTAACATTATGGATAATCGCACATGAGTATTACTTAAATAAAAAATTTGTAAATCATTTGCTATCAAATACAACAATTATGATTCTGAAAATCTAAACAAGCTGACATTACTCTGAAACTAAATACATAAATAAAATATACAATATGTTTAATTATTTTTATACACATACATTAAAAATAAATATATAAAGAAACAAAGAGGGAATTTCATTTATAGTTGGTTCACAAATTTCACACGGATTATAAATACATTTAAAAAAATGATACTGTTAACAAAGAAATTTCAAAACAATTTTTATACAGATCATTTTGCATTTAGTTAAATAAGACAACAACGCACACGTGAAAAACAAAAAGCAGGAAATATATAGAAAGTAAAATTTAAATATTCTTTTAAAAATACTAATTTGTAACAAAGACATTTTCATACCGTTAAGAAAAGGCATTTTATTACAAGGTTAAAGGTACAACAACGATATTTTCACATTGTTAAGAAAAGATAAAGTGTGTAACATACACAAAATATAGGTATAAAAGTGTTTTTAGTAAAAAAATTATTTTCATTATAGCCTGTTAAAAATTGAAATGAACATATTTTCATAACAGATAGACAATCCGTGGTGAAAAATACAAAAATACATGTGTAGAATATAAATATATGTTACATTATCATATAATTCTTAATATTTATACAAAAATAAATTGTCAACCAAAATATTTCTTAAGTTATAAATTAGATAGGCATTTATGAGCATTACATACAAATTCAATATGTAATTCATATGATTTATAATAATAGTTTTTAGTTTAAAAAATTAAAAAGGAACTAGCGTTCTCATAAAGTACACTTATATATATAACATATGTGGTACAAAAATATTTTTTAAACACACAATAAATAAGAAAAAAATAGATAAATGGGGAATTACATTTTCAGTTTTTCACAAATTTCACAGTGTAATTTTATAAACATTTACAATAAAAAAAAATAACAAAGATTTTTCATAAAATTTTATACGGGTTTACGTTCTGTTTCTTTAAATAATACAAAGAAAATCGTGTGTAAAAAGACTTGTAGTAAATAAAAAGAATGTAATTAATAATCCTTCTTTAAAAGTACAAAAAAGTTACTAAATTATTTTTTATAATATAACGATAATTAAAACTGTATAACATTTACATAATACTGATAATAAATTCATTTCTTTTATAAATATGATATTCAGTGATTATTGTTAAGGTTGGAAATCTCATATTTTCTACATGCTTGCCAAAGGTATGAAAAAGAAACATATGTCAAGACAAACATGAAAAAATATAGAAACAAAATGTTAATATTTTGACAAGTAAATAAACACTTACTTGTAAACTATTAGAAATACAGTTTTTGTATTTACAAATACTATATTATTTTACATACTATATTAAAAATACATAGTATTTTTATAGCCGAACATGGTGTTACTTACATAGTCAACTTGTAACTCACATACTATCGAATACATTAATCATGATTCTAAAAATCAAACAAATTGACTTTACTCTAAAACAAAATATATAATATATACATTATGATAATTATTTTTATATACATACAATTAAAAATAAATACTAAACAAACTGTGGGAATTTCATTTATAGTTTGTTCATAAATTTCACAATTATTATAAATAATTTTTTAAAAATGAAAATGCTATAAAGAGATAAAAAAAATAAATTTATACGCATCTGTTTAGCATTTCGTTACATACAAGGCACTTGTGTAAAAACACACAATTTCATTGTGTAAAAACACAAACATAAATTTCATTGTGATAGTTTATAAATTTTTCAGTAGAAATTGTTAAGAAAGAAATTTCAAAAATTTTGTAAATAGATATCCAAATATGAAAAATACAAGGAAACCTGTGTGTAAGAAGCAAACAGGTAGGAAACGAGCAGAAAATATAAGTATTATAAGTATTGTATATAAGTAATATACAGTATTTCTTTACAAGTACAAATTTGTAACAAGAATATTTGTTAAATAAGTACAAAAAAAAACTGTATACCGTATAGTAAAGGTTGGTATAACATTAATTTTTAATACAAAAGTGAAATTCATTGAAATTTGTTAAAATAGGAATGATCATATTTTTGATAAGGCTAAACAAAAATGCATAGTAAAAAAGAAACATATGCGTAGGAGGAACATATGTAAAGTACATAAATACAATGTACATTTTACAATGTAAATACAATGTTGGTATTTTTACAAGCAGAAATTGTTAACAAACAGAATTGTTAACAAACATAATGTTGTTAACAAACATAATGGTAATTCTAAACATTAAAATAAAATGAGTTTTCTGTAATACTAAACATATAAATAATGCATGCATTATGTTAATTATTTTTTTTACATACAATAAAAAATAAATAGATAAAGAAAATAGGTATGGGAATTTAATTCTCAGTTTCTTCATAAATTTCACAGTGAAAATACATAAATTTTTACATTAGAAATTAACAAAGAAATTTCAAAAAATTTTATACAGATCTCTACTTCATTTCTTTGAATAGTAAAAAGAAACACGTGTGTAAAAACACAAAAGCAGTAAATACATAGAAACAAAAATATTGGTATTTCTTTGAGTAGAAATTTGTAACAAAGATATTTTTTATATAGATAGACAAATATTTTTGTAAAATATATGCCTTGCCATATGTGCCAAGGGATTGTCGTGCAAGAGAGAGTCCAACTACCCGGATCCTGGTACTCAGGTCGGATTGGACAAATGCAATGCATCAGGCATTTCATTACCTCCAAATAGAATTTAGAATTCCTGGTTTGACCAGCTGGGACAGTTTGACCAGTTGAGCATGCACTTTCGCAACGTTTTTGTCATAAACAGCTATTGGACTGCCTCTCGCTTTGTTCATCATCATCCAACGACTCCCTACTGTCTTTAAACCGCTTCCACCACGTGCATATTGTAGTATGAGATGCGACTTCATCACTGAATTCTTGCAGTATCATAGCATAAGTTTCAACAAAAGATTTTTGAAGTCGAACACAAAATTTTATCCCACCTCGCTGTTTCACTTAGTTAGCACTTCTGTTTTTTATAAAAATGTTTTATACAGATCTCTATTGGGTTTCTTGGAATAGTATGAAGAAACACAAGGGTAAGAACACAAAAGCAATAAGTACATAAGAACAAACATATTCGTATATCTTTACATGAGTAGTATCATTGTAACAATGATATTTTTTTTATACAGGTAGGAAAAGAGGGCTTGTGTAACATATACAAAATGTGTGCATTAAATTCATTTTTAAGACAAAAATGAAATAAAGTGAAGTTTGTTAAAATAGGAATGGTAATATTTTCAATAAGGCTAGCCAAACATGCGTGGTAAAAAAGAAACATGTGTACAAAGCAAACATGGAAAATCATAGACACAAAAATATTACTATTTTTACAAGTAGATATTTTAACAGACTTGCATTTACTTTATATATAGGCACACATGAGTACTACATACATAGTATTATGTACTATACAATTTGTAATTCATTTAATCTCAAATACAACAACGATTCTAAAAATTGAAACAAAATGAGTTTTCTCTAATAGTAAATATATAAATAAATGCTTTATGGGATTTATGTTTTTAAATACACAACAAAAAATAAATAAAGGAAACTAGAGTGGGAATTTCGTTTTTCTTCATAAATTTCAAGGTGATTACTCATAAATCTTCACAGTAGAAATTGTCAACAAAGAAATTTCAGAAATTTTTTTATACAGATCGCCATTGTGTTTCTTGGAATAGTATACGTGTGTAAAAACATATAGGTAGTTAAGTACATAGGAACAAAATGTTGGTATTTCTTTAGAAGTACAAATTTGTAACAAAGATATTTTTTATATAGATAGACAAACATTTTTGTAAAAAATATACAAAATGTTGGTATTAAATTTATTTTTAATACAAAAACGATGTTAAGTGAAATTTGTTAAAATATGATTACTCATAACTTTCAATATAGCTAGCCAAACATGCATGGTAAAAAAAACATATGTGTAGAATAAATATGTAAGATACAAACGCAGAAAATTGTTAGTATTTTTATAAGTAGAATTTGTTAACAAAGATATGTCTCACTAATTACTTTTTGTAGATAAGTACACAATAGTATTACATACATGCACAATTGTAATTCATTTTATATTAAATACAATAATGATGATTCTAAAAATTCAAACAATATGAGTTTTCTCTAAAAGTAAACATAAATAATATATGCATTATGGGATTTATTAAAAAAAAAAAAAAAAAACAATAAAAAATAAATAAAGAAAATAAGAGTGGGAATTCCATTTTTCAGTTTCTTTGTAAATTTTGTGGTGATTTAGAAAATTTAAAAAATTTTGTAAACAGATATCCAAAGCTGAAAACATCAAGAAGCACGTGTGTAAAAAAGCACACGGGTAAATACATGAGCAGAAAAATATTGGTATTTCATTGCAAGTACAAATTTGTAACAAAGATATTTTTAAGCAGATATAGGAATAAAAACTTTTTTGAAATGCCAACTTTGAACAAAAAAATAAAATCTGTCATAATTTGAAACATAACCAAAACAATAATTAATACTCAATGTCTACTCTACAATAATTATTTTGTTTCCAATAGAATACATAAGTATTCTGACTACATTTAAAATAAATATTCTTTAGTTGTGACCGACTGTAAAGCAAACACAAGTTGCTGATATTTATAATTTTTATTTCCTTTGAATTGTTATATTTGTTTACAGCGGCACCAGGCACTGATAACCACCAGTAATACAAGTTCCTGATAACTTTGACAACTCACCATTGTGTTGAGTAACCTACACAGTAGTAGTATGAAGTCGAGGTCGGATCAAATTTACATGAATTTTACTTTTATTTTCATGCATGTCATTTTAATTTTTCCCATATTATGTCTTTAAGTAAGCCATTAACTTCAAAACGAAAATATGAGGAAGATTTCTCTTCTCTTCATGAATTCAATAATGCATGGGAGGAACTCTTTTTGTTTATGTATTAAAATACATCAATACCACCAGTTTGTTTGATTTATGGTGCTAGTGTAGCAGCACCCCAAAAATTTAACATTTCAAGCAAAATCATGGCAATTTTAATGAAATGTATCCTCTTGATTCATCTTTGAGAACACGATTGATTAACAAAAGATAGAAATCCTTAATAAGCTAACAAATCGTTTATAAAAAAGAAAATGAAGAAACAGCGTCAATGGTCAAAGCTTCTTACAAAATTTAAAAAAGAAACCTTACTCTGATGGGAAAGAAATGATCAAAAATAGTCTGCAAATATTTGCTAATCACTTCCAACATGAAAGTTAAAGAAATAGTGTAACAAATTGCTGTCTCTTGAAATATGACGATGTGTTGCTTAAATGACCAGACTGTGAACATTAATAAGAAAATTGTGTCTGGATTAGCCTATGTAAATTAGCTGTTGATGAGAACGCTGATAATATTGACACTGCTCGATTAAGTACTGTGTGTTGTATCAATGAAAATTTTGATATTATTGAAGAACTTTTAGACTTGCGGCAATTAATAACAACGAGAGGTAAAAACATTTTTAATGAAATAAAATCAGTCATTGAGAACAGTAACTTATAATGGGATAAATTAGATAACATATATACGGATGGAATTCCAGCTATGATTGATAAATATAAAGGTTGTTTATCACTATTTGAAAGTTACTTGAAAAGAAACATTCTTAAGTATCACTGCATACTGTATAGTGAGGGACTTTGCACTAAAGATATGAATTTATCTAATGTTCTTGATCCGGGAGTTCAGTGTATAAACAGGATTCAAATCACGCACGCTTAATTCCTGAGAATTTCATTGCTTATTTCCCGAAGAGATGGAAGAAGACAGTGAATTAATCCTGTATTACAATCTACACTGGCTTTCAAAAGGCAAGGCACTTGACAGATTTTGAAATCTTCGTGAGAGCGTCTTACATTTTTGGGAAGGAAAAGGTGAAGTGCCTAACTGCATGCTTCTAAAAAATGAAAATTGGCTGTGGGATCTGGCATTTCTTACAGATATTATGGAATATCTCAATAATTTAAATGTTAAACTACAAGGTAAAGAAGTGCTTGTTTCTTCTGATGTTATTTGGGTCTATTTAAAAAAAAAATAAACAAAACCAAATTCATTCTAGGAAAAACCAAAGTAGCATTAGTGTGGAAGCAGATCTACTAATTGGTTAAATAAAAAAAAATAACTGAACACAGTTCAAAATTGAAACAATAAATAACAAATAAAAAATTTATTATAAACTTTCTTATACAATAATAATAATAATAATATTGAAGAACACAATTGTAGTATAATTACTGATATCAATTACATAACGCTAATAAAATAATACAAAAATATATATAACTTATTTGGTATATAATGATTCATGTACATAATAATACTTATGATAAAATAAGTACACTTCTTCCATTAAAGTACTTTTTAAAAATTGCTAGAGGCAACAAGATCGTGGCATTAAATGAACGTAGTGTAAATTTGATTTACAAATCATCTCTGAAAGTAGTTCTGAAAGCAAAGAAAAAAATTACTTTTTAATATATATATACATAAACCAATACTTAGAATAATTATTAAAATGGTTTTTATTTATTAAGGTAACCAACCACATATTTATCATAGTATAAAACAAATGTTGCTTAGCATTTAAGCTTTTACAAGTCTATCATGATTATACACTTATTTGGAATAGTAGCATCCATTTTAGTAATGGATGCTACTACTTCCATTACTAAAATGATCAATAGTTTTATACCGGTTCTCTCTTCTTACTCCTTTATTTCTCCTACAACAAACAACTCAACAACAAATCAACTGGATATGCACTTTTTGAAGTAAAGATAAAGAGAAGACAAAACAGGTAGTAGTTTAGTGAGGTAGTGTCAATAATTTCAAATCTCTAAATCAACAATTTTTCAGTACGTGAAGAAGCTGTGGTGAAAAATCTATTAACATTCTGTTTAGTTGAAAATTGTTTACATCCACAGATGCATTTTTTTTATTTACATATTTATAAGTCAAAAAAAATCTCTCATTGCCAAATTTTGTTTATGTGGTTTTTTTTTAGAATATATTCACTGGTGAGTAAAGCTTTTACTATTTGTGCGGTATTACAGAGTATAACACCAACTAACAGTTGAATAAATCAGAGCGATAATTATACCTACAAACTGAACTTTTGATAAAATCATTAAAAAAATAATACTTAATAAATCACCTTCACTGATAACTGTGAATAAAAACTAAAAATTCAAGGCATTATTGCAGTAATGGTTTTTAAAATTAGTTTAAATTAATTTTGTACTCATTTTTCAATTTTATGACTTAAAAACATGTCATAATACATAAATTAGCCACATTACCGTACCATACTCGACTCCAACAAACATTATAAATCTACCAACCCCATGATGAGGTAGATTTATAATCTTTCATCTGGAAGTTTCTGGTTGAAATCCCAGTCAGATTTGGAGTTTTTCACATGCTACAAAAGTCATCTCTTATCCAATGAAAAATATGAAATACTTTCACGGGTAAATAAATAAAATATGAACAAATACATAGATTATGACATTCAAGAAAAAGATCAGAAATGTAATATATGTATTTCGGGACCACTATCTTGCTTGGTATAAAATTTTATTCTTTTTCAGTCATGTAATATCCTTTACAATCTAAACAAAGTCACTTACTTTATACTTTAATTAAGTGTATCACACACATATATTACATATATAATTTTTTGAAAATTTTAATAATTCATTAACATATTAACCACTGCGTGACAATTATTAAAAGAATAATATTTTAATATAGTTATAGAATTCAATACCAACTGAAGATACCATAAAAATCAATTATTGGAAATTAATATAAGTTTAACTTACCTAATTACAGTATTATATTATATATCCATTATTTTTCAAAATAAATTATAGATACTGTACAAATAAAAATAATCCAGTCCATGGGAGAAAAAAAAGATTGATTTTTGAAGAAAATAAGCAGAGTTTAGGGAAGTACAGAGTGATTGTAAAGTCATGCAACCCAATTCTTTCTGCTTTGTATGATTGTCAGTTAAATTTTGAAACATATTTTAATAAGGGTAATTTTTTGAATGACAGTATAGTGTATGGTAGCATTGCTAGATCACACCTCCAGGGAAAGGTGGGTATGACACCAAGCAGCAATGTCTTTTAAGCAAGAACAACATGTCTTTATTGTTGTGAGTTACTGCGAATCAAAATCGTACATAAAGTGTCAAGAATATTTTTTAAATGCTTTTCCAGATGCTAATGTGCCAAACAAATCTATTATAAGTCACTTATTTAATCGTTTTCGAGATACAAGTAGTGTGCATAACCGTAAGCATACCGGCCACCCAAGTGTTTAAACTGATGACAGTCTGCAAATAATAAATGAAATACTCTCCAAAAAAGTCTCTTTCAAAAACTTTCTAACCAGATTAGGCTATCTTACGGAAATGTTCATAAGGCTACTAAAGTTCTAAAATTACATCTGTACCGGATTAACATGTCATCAGCTCCAAGAATCAGATAAGGAGAAATGAATGTTGTATTGTCGGTGGTTTAAAAGTTTTATTCGAAATGACATATCTGTTTTAGACAAGGTTTTTTTCAGCGATGAAGCCTGGTTTTGTCTTAGCGGATATGTTAACAGTCAAAATTATAGAATATGGTCTTCAGAGAACCCATATATATTCCATGAACAGCCATTACATTCGCAAAAAATTAGGGTGTGGTATGGTGTATCTTGTCAGGCCTATTTTTTTTTCTGGAAACCATCACAGCTGAAGAGTATCAGGAAATAATCATGATTCATCATGCTGATGAATGTGATTGCTGGCTACAAGACGGAGCACACAAGATGAACAGTAGTATGCAATTTCTTCAGTGACCAAATAATTTCTCATGGTCTATGACCTCCTCATTCATCGGACCTGAGTCCTCCCGATTTTTATTTGTGGGGCTTTTTGAAAGATAATGTGTACTCAACTCAAACAACCTCCGTACACTTGATGAACTTACACAAAATATTGAGGTCTATATATAAAATATCACTGCTGCTACACTGAAAAAGGTTGCATACAATGTAAGAAAATACGTTGATGCACCCATTGAAAATCATGGTGGACATATCCAGCACTTAATATAAACTTGTAAGTAATACTTTTATAAATTGTAATATTATTCTGTAAATTAATAAAAAAAGCTTTGTAGCTTTCTAAAAAACAATTTGTTGTCATTTGGGTTGCATGACTTTACGATAACCTGTTGCATGGGTTGTAGATCAGGGTAAATATAACTTGTTTATAGGTGACTGGACAAAATTTTTGTTAACTGGGCAAAATGGTGGGACTGTTCAAAGGTGGTTAAAATTGATTTTTCAATGTTGTAGGCCAAGGTAAACTTCCTAGGGGAAAAACTTCATAGTAAAAGTTGTGGGTATTTGCAGTACCTGTAATTTAAGCCCTTAAACGCTAAATTTTGTTAATTAGTTATTACAAAAAAAGCTGAAAAACAATTAAAAATGGCCATTTTTGCAAAGCCAATATTTATTACAAAAATAACTTTTTTTAATATTTTTATTGTTTTAAAAGTTAGCTGTTGGAAGTCTGAATTCAATGAGTGGTTACACAAGAAAATTGATTTATTTGTTGCTGAGATATTGCAATTTGTTTATAAAAAAACTCTTCTGGCAACTGTAATTATTTTGGCCATTAAAAACTTTTCATGTCCATTTCAAATACAATCTATTTTTCAAGACTTGTACTTTCAAACGGTGAAAAGTTTTAGACCAAAAATTATACTACGTCAACACTAAGTCAAAAGCGAAACTCGGAGGCAAATTCCTAGAATCATTTGAGATCAAAACAGGACTGCGGCAAGGTGATGGACTCTCACTGCTACTGTTCAACTGCGCTCTGGAATTAATAATGAGGGAATGGCTCAAAAAATAACCCCAAAAATACAAATGGGCTGAAAAATCAAAACAAACTGCCTTGGTTTCGCCAATGACTTGGCACTGCTAGCAAACATCGGTGAAGCTAAAACACGGATATAGCAACTTCAAAATATTACAAATACAATTGGCCCAAAATATCATACAAAAAATCTAAAATTATGCCCCAAAACCAACACAACTAAAAGAAATAAACATAAATAGTAATAAGTCAAAATAGTTACCCAATTTAATACCTTTATAAAATAATAACAAACAACCTGTGAAAAAAACCTCGATTCAAGCAAGAACAAAAAAACTACTGAAGCACAAAATTAACATGGCATACTTAACAATAAAAATTGGTTATCAATAAACGCAAAAATAAGACACTACAACAAGTTATAAGACCAAAAGCTACTTATACATCAGAAACACTCTTCCACTTCAACAAACAATTAAAGACAGACAGACTCCAGAAAATTGAAAGAATTGGATGAACCTGCATCAACAGAAAGTAGCAGAAAGGCAGGCAGTGGTGGATCATGCCCTACAAAGTTGTGTACAAATAGTTAGAACCCATCACTGTTATCATGCGTAAGAGGAGATTAGGATTCTTTGGTCACTTTGAGGATACAAGATTCGAGACTTCTGAAACAGCTGGTACAGTATAATCTTGACTCAAAAAACACTACCATGACAGGATGCAGAGAAATAAGAGAGGATCTGAAGGAAATTGGCCTTATAACAGAAAGACACCACAGACAAGATAAAATTAAATGAAAAAATCAAGGACAAAAACAATTGCTTTACACTCACAAGAAACTTACAACATGAACATTTTCAAGATCAGAAAGGTCTTGAAAATGGTCAAGATTGAAATTTGGTCAAAAAGATTGAATGTATGAAAAATTACTGGAAGGACTACAAGGCCCAAACAGTCCCTTTGAAGAGACTTGGATAACAGACCTTGGTTAAAGTGAACCTATGCAGTCATAAAAGATAACAAAAAAGAAGTTTCTCTAATACGTCAATTTCTTTATAATTATTATGAATATAAACTTATGTTTATTTTTCTACATATTTTTAGTGACATTTGAAAATTTACTATTTCCTTTTTCATAATTTTTAATGTGCTCTGAAAATCTTTCCATGAATGACCTGGTGGTTTTTAATATACATATATATATATATATATATATATATTGTTATTTTGTAAAATAAATTTTATTGTTTATCCGAAATATATGAAATTTTAAATACATTTTTATGAAATAGTTATATTTGTAGTATTGTTGATTAACTGTACTGTTTTTTACTACAGTTTAACTATTTTAAAGATAGTGTATTTATGAGAATTACATTTACATTTTTTATTATTATCATTATTATTGCTATTGATTATTAATATGCTTTTTTTCTAATATGTAATATTTTTTAATTAATTTATCAAAGAATTTACTATTATATCTGTTTACATTTGCAATATTTTTTATATAATTAGTTTCTTTAATTATTTTAACATCATCATTATTAGTATAAATATGTATGCCTTGTAGATCCTAATTATAAAAGTGTTTATTTTGTATATCCAAGGTATATTAGAATTTTTGTGAGATGTGTATATATATATATATATATATATATTATAACTTGGACTCCTATAAACTTCTATTATGATTTTTTTATTTATTATTTCAATATTTACATCAAGAAAATTAGTGCTATGGTTTATATGGTTAATTAGTGCTATGGTATATGGTTTATATAGTTTATATGCATTTGTAAATTTAAAATTTTTGTTATGTAAATTTAGTTTCTTTTTAATTGTTATATTCTATATTTTTAAGTAAAAAAAGTTACAGCAATAAAAAAAAAAATCATCTCCCTATATAATTCAGATAAAATATTGATTGCAACTGCAAAATAATTGTGATAACATCAAGTTTTTTTAGATGTGACCAGCTCTGACCTTGAGCTGATGTGCTTAAACTATATGGTTTATATAGTTTATATGCATTTGTAAATTTAAAATTTTTGTTATGTAAATTTAGTTTCTTTTTAATTGTTATATTCTATATTTTTAAGTAAAAAAAGTTACAGCAATAAAAAAAAAAATCATCTCCCTATATAATTCAGATAAAATATTGATTGCAACTGCAAAATAATTGTGATAACATCAAGTTTTTTTAGATGTGACCAGCTCTGACCTTGAGCTGATGTGCATAATGGCAAATGCACAACACCTCTGCCCTACACAAAATTAAATCTATGGATTATCTAAACATGTTCCTAAGTAAAACAACACTGACAATGGCAAAACATTTTTAGAATGTCATATGTTTACGGATGAAGCGACTTTCCATGCCAGTTGTTGTGTCAACTGGCATAATTGTAGGATCTCAGCAACCCAATGAAATTATTGAATATGTCAGAGATTCCTCAAAAGCAAATGTGTGGTACAGTTTGATATCTGATCATGTGATTGGACCGTTCTTTTTTCATGAGCCTACTACCACAGGGAATGTTTATTTATTTTTAAATAAACAATATTCTACAACTGTATATTTTCCTGCAAGTTGACCAAACTGAACAAGAAAGTAACGTTTCTGAAATATTTCAACAAGATGGTGTGCACACTTTAGCTAAAACATTCGATGTAATCTGAATGAAAGATTCCCTAATCGTTGGATTGATAGGGCTGATCCAGTGCTTTGGTCTTTGAGAAGCCCAGATTTGATAGCTCTAGAATTTTTCTATAGCGGTATGTTAAAAACATTGTCTACAGTGAAATAATTAGTGATGTACAACATTTAACACGATGCATCACCAGTGCTATTGCCACAGTTACGCCTGTGATGATCCAACAGACCTGGGCATCTGCAAATATATCAGCTGGATGTTTGCAGAGCGATCAACATAATTCATATTAAATATTCTAAGGCACATAAAAAAACTTTTTGAGTTAGTGAATTTAAAAAAAAAATCATTTGATTATCTATATTAGTTTGTAAGATACGATTTTTTTAAAATTGCTGCAACCTAGATGTTTGACAGGGTCATCGTAAAAGGTTTTTTACAACCTAGACATGGTACTATATTTCAATTAATTTATTTAATATAATGGTATATATAATGTTTGGAAAAAAGTAATTATATATATACAAGATCTGTAAATAAAGTAATCAGACTAGTTTTTTGGAAGCCAAAGTGACAACACTGTAAAGTTACTAGTAAACATATGGTTATATGAACAGCTGATTTATATTAGGTATTAATATTTTTAATCTATTGTTGCCATATGAGACGTAAACAAACTTTTTGTAAAACAAGTTTTTGTTGTGCGTTACAAAAATGAGTGATAGTAATTATATTTACATTTACATTTTGAATGAGTAACAACGTTGTGCAATCAAGTTTTGTATTAAACTCAGTGAGAATGCTTCTGAAACTTTTTCAAAATTAAAAAGGCCATATGGAGATGAAGCTCTGTCATGAGTCCAACTTTTTAGGCGGCTTAAAGTATTTTCGGTGGTCGGGAATCAGTTATATACAATCCAAGTTCTGGAAGACCATTAAAAAGTGATGATAATGTTGAGCGAATACAGACTTGGTACGGTACGGTGACTGGCGATTAACTGCCAGAATTATTGCAGAACAATTGAATTTGAACCACATCACAGTCCATCAAATTTTAACAAACGAATTGGACATGAAAAAGGTTTCTGCAAAATTTCTGCTAAAAAACCTCACTGTTGAACAGAAAAACAACAGGATGGAAGTGGGCTGCAATCTTCTAAGGCGAATTGAAACTGATCCTGATTTTCTAAATCTTATTTATTACTGGTGATGAATCTTGGATATTTGAGTACAACCCAGAAACAAAAAGCCAGGGACAAGGAGTGGCACACTTCAAACTCCCTACATCCCAAAAAAGCAAAAATGAGCAAATCAAAAATCAAAACCATACAAATTTGTTTCTTCGATAGTAATGGCACTGTCCATAAGGAGTTTTTGCCTTCAAGAAAAACTATAATTCAATATGTTTACCGAGAAATTCTTGATACATTGCAGAAGAGTTGCCTGCTGGAAACCAGCCATAAATGACAACTGGATGCTGCATCATGACAATGCACCTTGTCACACCGCACTATCAATTATTGAATTTTTGGCAAAGAAAAACATTCATGTAGTTCCTCAACCACCTTATTCAACTATATCTGACAGATATTCAACAATATCTGACTTGAGTCCCTGTGACTTTTTCCTGTTACCGACTTTAAAAAAAAACACCTCAAAGGACACCATTTTGGAACAGTAGAAAACATTTTTAAAAATGTAACCGACCATCTGAAGGATATTTTTCTGAGTTCCAACACACTGCTATGAAGAGTTAGAAAACTGTTTGAAGCATTGCATGGTTTCCCAAGGGAACTATTTCGAAGGTGATAGAGTCCATATATAATTGGAGTGTAAATAAAACATTTTTCTGAACCAGTCTCATTACTTTATTTACAAACATTGTTTATATATATATATATCTTGTTACAGATTATGTGTTTAAAATAAATATTGAAGATAAGGTAAATGATATACTTAATTAAAACAGTTTTAACACAACTTTCCTTAATGATTTGTAAACTATGATAATTTTGAGAAATTCATATTCAATTATGATTTTTTTTTAACACGTAAATATTTCAGTGAAAATGAAATGCAGTAAATGAACTGGGAACCTTACATTCTTGACTTTCTCTTGTATACCACTCCTTACCAAAATATATCTACAGAAGTATGAAAACTAGTTAACACATCATCTGTCCCTTACGCAGTTTTATTCCAATAAAAATTTATTATATACGATATTCTAAAGTCCCTCTGCTGTGAATTAACAAATTATATAGAAATATATACAGATGGAATGTTACTACTTTATAAATTCACTCGCCTTTGTAACTGAACATATCTTCTGAATACCAGGCACAGTGTAAGTTGAGATGACTTGAAATCCTTTGGCAATTTTCAGTCAATCTTTACACACAGCTCTTTTAAAATCAAGAGATGATAAAAAAAATCATGGAGGCCCTTGAAATTATATATGATCATTAAATATTTCTTTAAGTAAGTGCGCAATAGTAAGTGTTGTTGAAAATAATCATTCAATATTTTACTGATTTTGAATTTCTTGATGGAATAAACACAGAATTTTTGAACAGCAAATTATATTTATGCTGTTTCCAAGAATATGATACCCAAAATTATGTCTTGAAACTGCTATCCAAACATCACTTTCTTGTTGCTCAAGACTGGTACAGGTTTGCTGTATTTCTAAATGAGAGTTATTTTATTTTGTACTCCCCACGTAGATGAATCTAAGCCTTTTCTGAGAAAAACTTTCCATTCAATACTTAAATCAATTCTGTTGATATGGTAACCTCTTAGCGTTGTTTGTTAACTATATGTAATCGAACCATTAGCAGAAAAAAAAATAGTTTAATTATTTTTTACGCCTACATAAACTATGAATATAAATAATTCAACTATTAATTATATAATAATTTCCACTTACCAACTATTTTTATTATTACGTCTCAGCGCTTTCGGATATTAAAAATGGTTGGTAAATTTTAATTATTATATAATTAATTTATATCAATACCAACAGGCCATGATTAATAATAAAATTAATTCAACTATGTACAAAGGCCTATGAATATTAAATCCAGGTGTAGAAGCTCACTTACTCACTGCAAAGGGGCATTTTGAATACTTTATTTACCACAAGATCAAAATACTGAAAAATATAATTTTATTAATTCTTAACAGTACTTACTGTTCTTGCAATTTCTTCAAGTTGTTCAAACATTTTTGTCCCTGTTTCTTCAACTAATCTGTAGAAATATCCATTTTTATTTTGCAATAAGATGTGAGGATGATCAAATTCCTGAAAACAATGGATTAACAAAAATTAATTTCACTAGAGAACAAGAATTAAGTTGTTAGAGAATAGCGACAAAGGAATGGATAAATAAAAAGGAGATAAAATTAAGAATATAAATAGAAACTTCACAGTCAGAAAGAGGTTTCTGTGTGAAAAAATGGACTTGGACCTACAGAGTCTTCATAAAAGAATGGTGGGGTTCCTGTAATCAGGTCAAGGCAGCAGAGAAATTTTGAAAAGTTATGTTGGTAGCCCTGATAGCCTCCAACCCAAATGTTTGTGAAACAGTATTTCAAACCACCACCCCGATTTTTGTATTGTTGTTGAGGTGTGTTTAGTTGGTTACTGTGTTCACTGTTCAAGCAAGCAAAGTGTGCTTTGTGGCAGGCTGAATTAAAATCTGTAATTTTTGTTTAATGTGCATTTTGACATGAATATGGAAACGAGCCACCGCATGAAAACAAGATACGATGTTGGTTCAAACAGTTCAAAGAAACTGGATCTGATCTCAAGGAAAAATCAACCGGCAGATTGTGAGTATCAGATGAAATTGTTGAACGAATTAGACAAACTGCAATCAGAAGTCCTAACAAATCCATCTCTTGTTGAAGCCCCGAGTTAGATATTTCAAAAATAACAAATTATAAAGTTTTACACAAAAAAAAAAAAAATTACACGCATATAAAATCCAGCTACTGCAGGAATTGAAACCTGATGACGGAGAAAAACATTTCAATTTCACTATTGAAATTTTCCACAAAATTAATAAAAATGAATCATTTTCAGACAATCTAATGTTTACGGATGAAGATACATTCCACATTAATGGATGTGTTAACATACACAATTAACAAATAACGGGATCTGAAAACCAATCTGATTTTTGAGAAACGGCGCGACACGTCTAATGTTTGGTGTGGTGTGATGAAAAATCGTCTAATCAGGCCTTTTTCCTTCACTGAAAAAACTATTAATGGAGGTGTTTATCTTGATATATTAAACAATTATTGCCTTCCTTAACTGGATTAATTCAAAAACATACAATGAATTCATTTCCAACAAGATGGTGCACCTGCATTTTAATGCATTCGTCAGCCAGGCTTTGAATGGAAAATTTGGACACTGATGGATAGGCCAGCAAGGACCTATACCCTGGCCTCCTGGCAGGAGTCCAGACCTGCACCCTGCAACTTTTCTTGTGGGGGTATGTAAAAAAAAACATTGTTATTCGCAAAAAATAATGACCTAGGTCACTAAAGGAAAGGATTAATGAAGAAGCAATTGTAACAATAACAGGAAGATATGTTAATTCAGGTATGGGCAGAAACTGAGTATCGATTGGACATTTGCCGAGCGACTAATGGTGAACATATTGAAATTTATTAGGCATGTAAAAATACAGATGAAAAATTCAATAAACAACATCAACTGTGAGTATTTTTGTTTTCAGTTTATCCATGTTCAAAACCCCACCTTTCTTTTATGATGACCCTGATATTAGCATAAAGCATGTGGGTAAGACATATATATATATATATGGAATGTACTATTGTGTTTTACAAACTTGAACTCTGACTGTAAGGGAAACTTTTGAAACATGAACAAATAATTTAAATACTAAATGAATAGAAAAATTCAAAAATAGATGACAAACTTGGGAGGATGAGTTCAATAATGGGTGTAAGAGATCTATGGGTACAGTTAAAAATAGAATTATTATTATATTGTGGCTGACATCACCACATTTGAAATCGGTTGCTTCCACTAAATGGTATGTCACTTGCATTCCAGCTATAATGATGATCCAAGTCAGTATTCTTTCAAAAACCTAATTTCTTTTAATTAAATAACATTGTTTATTCCCATAGCACATGATATCTCATTATTCTACAAGTGCTTGTAAGCTGTCTTGGAATCCATTTAAAAGATGTTTTACGATAGTTCAGTTTATTATAAATAAATGAGTACCCTGAACAGATGCTTAAATAAAATTTTCAGAAATTCTTTTTATACTAGCTGTCTTCTTGAATAAGTTTATCAACAAAAATTCAAAAGTAGTTGAAATACCACCTCTAACAAACCTTTCGTGTTAGTATTTGTGAACTATATTCGCTCACTTTTGAACTGTTCAACCCATTTTACAAGCATAACATAATTCATGCAACTTTAAATTTAGCATAAATACAAGAGTGATCACGCTCATATTGAGCAAATGAGTAACTTCAGATTGCTTTATGTCCTCTTCAAATCTCACCATTGAATGTTGTTTAACATGTGTTATAAATGTTGAATATCAATGATAGTATTACAAAAGAATACTCAAACAGCTGTTTTTCAAATTGATGTCCAAGATGCCAACATATGGTTTTGAAAGTATCACACTTATCAACAGGTTTTTCCTAACTACATTACATCTTTATATAAATATAGGTGTTTCGAAAAGGGCGCTACCCTAAGATTAAGAAGATAGAACTCACACATAAGTAAATTTTATTTCTCCTACATGTCAGTTGATACACTGTTGTACACTGTACTCAAGGTTAGCTGCTTGTAACAGTTGAAATGTTCTTCTTATGCACTAGTGCTATACCAGTATACATTCATCTTTATTGTATTAACTATGTTGTTTTCCAAGGAAGAACATCTGTTTATTATTAAGACTTACTGCGCGTATAAATCTTACGAACGAGTGAAAGACGAGTTTGGGATAAAATTTTTCAATTCTTCAATTCCAAAGTCAACAATATTGCGTTTGATTAATAAATTTTGTGAAACTGGGAGTGTACATGATCAGAATATCACAAGTTGACCGTCACTGTTAACACTACAAGTTCTGGAGGATGTGAAAGAACGTTTGACTAGCTCACTCAGAAAGCTATCTTCACAGACTGGGCTTTCACTATCTACAGCTTTCAGACCTACTAAAAAATTACAATTGCATGCTTATCGCAACAGTGTCATTAAAGAACTGAAAGAAGTAGATCATGGAAAACGTTTACATTATTGTCATCGGTTTCATTCTCTTGATAACAGCGGTATTGAAATTTTGATCGTGTTTATTTCAGCGACAAGGCATGATTTCACTTGGATGGCTACATTAACAGCCAAAACTGCTGAATATGGAGCGCTGAATATCCTCATGTATTTCATGAATGACCATACATGAACATAAAATTGGTATTTGGTTTGTGATCTTCCAGCGTCGTATAACAGGACCTTTATTATTTAACAAATCTGTAAACAGTGTGCTTTATTGCAACTTAATCTAACAGTTTATCGACATGTTAGATTTACATGAACGAGAATTTCAGTTCCAGCAAGATAACACAACACATCATAGTGCTAATGAAACACTGGATATGTAATGGAAATTTTTTGGCCATAGTTTGTCGTATAAGTACTTTATTATTTATTAATATTTTTGTAATAAATTCACATCTTCAAACAAAAGGGTTGCATCCTTCTTGAAACACCCATTATTACACAGACATTTTTTAATGCAAAAATTTTTTTTACAAATATTTAAACTTTGTTCAATTAGTAAAGAAATAATGTAGTTAGGCAAACCCTGTAGATAATAATATTGACTTTTCCCCACTGCCAGAGATTGATACAGACTGACAATTGGTATCATGTATATTGGTATCATGATATTAATCTTCTTAATTATGTAATAAATAATACATAAGTCATAACTTTTACCATTATAATTTTGGAGAACATTGCAATGGATTTGCAGTGTGATATTTCTGTTTGGTGATATGATTAGTGGGTATGAGCTCTATATAATGGTCATCAGGATGCACCTTCTACTCAAATTGCATTTTCTGAAGTTAATGACTATAATGATCAAGTCATATGTCTTAATAAAAATATTATTTTTATAAATACATATACATATAAATACACGTTAACAAATTATAATAACATAACACGTTATATTATAACGTGTAATTATATATGAACTTTCTACTCTCATTTATCAGTAATTCAGTAAAGAGGATAACTCAAGCATGAATAAAGGCATGCATACTATTTTAATATTATTTGTTGTACTTTCAAAATTAATTTATTTGTAAAAAAGAGAATTAAAAGAAAAAGGTAAAATTTTAATTTCAATGCTAATAACCCATAACAACCCTACATATTATATATTTTTTTTTTTACTAATTTGTCTTCCTATTTAATTTTTCTACAACAATTTATAACGTTTATCAAACCATAAACATAAGGAAATGAGAAGTGCTAGTTGTACATCAAGTACCATATGGACAATTCTGAGTGTAAGTTTAATAGTAACTTAGTAATAAGTTTATTATTCAATTACAAACTTACCACAGCTTCACCAGCTTCCATAACAAGCACTTTATCAGAGTCCATAACAGTATTAAGTCTATGTGCAATAGTTAATACTGTACAATCACTAAATTTATTTCTTATAGTCTTCTGAATCAAAGCATCTGTTCTGTAAAGTAAAATTAAAAAAAATTGAAAAATTATAAAATATAAATTGAACAGCCAAATTTTTACATTAATACTACCTACTAAAATAAAAAAAATTGATGTAGGACTACATGACTTACTTGTATGCCTAATAGATTACATATATATATTTTTTTGAAATGAAAAGTATATGAAAAATTTTATTTCATTAATAACTTCTGCTATTTTTTTATTGTTATTACTGAATTATTATTTATCATACAAATTTTTTTACAATCAAAAGTTCATAATTATTAATAAATGAATACATTTAAATAAAAAAAAAAGTTAAAAAGAAAGGGAGTTGAAGTCTGATTTGAACTGATGTACCTTCCCCTTCTACATCCAAATATTTCATTAATTAAAAATTTCATTTGGCCTTATAACTGTGGTACCAATGAAAATAAGTTCCACTTATGATATATTGTTAAAAATCTCTCAATAAGGACTTACTACTGCAGTTAAGAAAAAGTCCAAAATCCAAATTTTTTTTGATTTTGGACTTTTTTGGACACTTGGTTCAGTCGATTATAATTAAAAGGGGGGATGCATAACTAGATGTTACAACAGTCCTAATCCAAAATTTCAACATCCTAAGACTAATCGTTATTGAGTTATGCGAGCGAGATACATATGTACATACATACAGAGGTCACACCGAAACTAGTCAAAATGAATTCAGGGACGGTCAAAATAAATATTTCTGTTGAAATCTGAAAACTATTTTTCAAAATTCTTTCCTTTATTTCGTACAAGGAAGTAAAATTAAGCAAGCTTTCTTATATTATATTCAATGAAAACTTAAATGTAGTACAAAATTATTATTTCATTTATAAAAAAAGCTGACAGCACAGTTATAGTATATTTCTTGCCACATGGCTTTTTTCTGTTGCATAGCTTATACACACAATTTAATTTAAAATATCTATCATTTTATTTAAATATAATATTTTTTGTTTATTTAATTCAATGATTGTAACTAATGTGCACGCACATTAGTGCATAAGAAAAATAAGACCTTAATTAGGCAAAATCTCAAAATACTAAAGGTGATCTTGCTCTACAGTCTCAGCCCGTTGACCTTTTAAGGTGAAAATTTAATGACATCAATGCCCCACATACAGAATGTAATACTGAAGTAATCTAACCAAGTACGGTCAAAATCGGTTGAGTAGTTCTGCAGATATAAGGTGATTTAGGGTGTGAC
Organism: Lycorma delicatula; assembly: GCF_047948215.1. Classification (NCBI taxonomy): domain Eukaryota; kingdom Metazoa; phylum Arthropoda; class Insecta; order Hemiptera; family Fulgoridae; genus Lycorma; species Lycorma delicatula. Next base: position 65,600,296 of record NC_134466.1, read on the forward strand.
GCCTAACATCGAACACACATACACATAAATATGAATATCTGGAAAATTTCCATCCAGTTTTTTGGATTCCTTAGGCATCAAAATTTAAAGATCTGGTGAAATACGCATATGTCCAAATTGGATCGATAACCACACTAGGACAATCAATTGACTCTGAATATCAGTTGATATTTCTAATATTTTAAGAAAATATAAAACCAACAAATAGTTATTTATTATTATAAATAGAAAATAACATTTCTGAGAGTAATGCAGTAAATTCATTTGTTAAAGTGCATTGCAATTCATTTTAGAGCATGTAATGCTAATAAAGCTTTCCCTAAAAATAAATTTCTCTGTGCATATCTAATGAATCTAACTAAACAGTTTATATTTCAACTGCTCACAAGCCACACAAATTCTAGGGATGACGTTGTTCTTTTAGAAACGTTATATGTGTCTTCTGATATCCATTAATTTATAGACAAAAAACAATTTTTACTGGAGTACAAATCTAAACTGGTCAATTCATAACAAATTAACTATGTGCCATCCTGTCTGAATAAAAAATACCACAATTTCATGAAGGCGTAGGTATTTTCTGGATAAAGGTTTATTAAATAATTTTTTTTATAGCGTAATCATCCTTTCTCACCACCCATCCCTATTAACACTAAATCCCTATTATTAATCCTAAATAACATCTATATTTTGAGCTTTATTGGTGTAGGTAAGTTCCTATAAAATCTATTCTGAGATTGCCACAATCTGTAAAACCATGGTGGAATCTGGTAGAGGAAAAGTGGACTGCCAGTATAATAACAGAGAAATTAATTTTTAACTTGCAAGTATAGATTTATACAATGATTAGAATGGTACCTAAATTCACCTCTTAACATTTCCAATACTACATCTATATGGTAAGCAATAAAATCTGCATAAATTTTTATGGTTAATCTTTTTATGAGCAACATATTTTGTACGACCCCTGAGAGCATTAATTTTTTTATACAAAGTTTTACATTACTTTATCTCTGATTGAACAAAGAAAATATAATTGTTAACAAAAAATTAAAATTCATTTATTTTGAACTTTGAAAATGTTTACAAAATTTTAACTGATATAAATATTTTCTGATATTTTTTTATCGTCTGATAATATAGCATAAAAAAGTTCTTTGTACGCTATGAATAATAAAATGTTACAAAACTAGAAACTAAAGTAATAAAAAAATCTCTAAAAACTAAAAAATTCCACAAATTTTTGTTAGTTCAAAAACTGAGAGAGTTAACAGCCCTCAAAGTTTTTTTTATGTGATATTCCTGAAAAAAAGAATGCACACATATGCTAACATTACACTCAGTATACATCCAGGTAGTTTCACGTATTTATTGGGCCTGTGTTGTATTCTTGCACACAAAACATCTTCTTTGAGGTCTTCACTGTTTTTCTGTGGAGGGAATGGATGAAATGAAATGTCAAGCAGTAAGACAAACAGGATTTTCAGATGGTCTATTTGATTTTCTACCAGGTGTAATACTTTTTTTTGTACTGAATTCTGCCAGTAATTGTTTGAGAAGGTTTAAAATCAGGAAAAATAGGCTTCTTACTAGTTTTCATTTGGTACAACACGGAAGGATTTAGAATTCACAAATCTACTACATGAAAAAAAAGTTCCTTATACCACTTCAATGTTTTTCTTGTACAGTCAGAATAATAAATAATCAAGTCAGACTTGTCTATAGTACCCACATTTTTATTGTAATCAATACACTATGAGGCTTCAAAATAATTTTCCCTTTGTGGTTTCTTTTTTAGTTTGGACCATTACATGAGAGTGCACAGATGAAAGCATGTGCACATCTCTCTTGTCATGCCAATTTTCTGCTAACAAAATACCAATATTTTATATGGCACAATCACTCTTTTTAACTTTACTGAACTACTTAGATTTCTTTTCTTATCATATTTAGAGTACCACAAGCTCCTGTTTTACGGTCATGCAAGAATTGATACAATGTTAGGTTTGAATACCAATTGTCAATATAAAGAATATGCCCATTATCAAAAAATGGTTACACAAGTACAACAATATTTCCATATACTCCCAATTCACCTTCTATTCGATCAGACTGAAGGTCTGACTTTCCAAAATAAATTATAAAATCTACTATAAATCCATTGGCAGATACTATGAATAATCTTATCCTGAACCTGCGTCTTATTTTAGGATAAATTGCTTTGCTTCCAGGATAGCCTACCCTTCCAAACAAGAATACTTTTATCAATTCACAAATTTTTGAATGGGTAGAAAAATTACTATATATTTTTTTTCAAAGATTGGATTACTACATCTATCTTGAACAATCTATTATTATTATCAAGATTATCCTAATTATCATTGTCACTGAAATGTAACAATCCGAGCAACAGCATGAATCTTTTCTGAGAAAAGTTTCATAAAATAGGGGATTGAGATAACAAGATCAGGTTGGGAACTAGGTTTAAAAAGCTAAGCCAAAGTTTTGATCAACCCATGGCCAACAGAATGACAGACACAAAGAGCAACTTAAATAAAGGTCAGGCAGCTGACTGCAGTACAAATAAATGGTTTGTGTGTAATCCCAACTATTATATTATACGTGGGATACGTGCCTTTATAACAGTTAAATACATTCCTTTAACCAGTAAATATATTCTTGTCAATCATTAGTTAGGTTTTGAAGAGTTATAATTTTTCATCTAAGTTTAAAATCCGTAATAGGATAAGAATAAATCAAGTAGAAATAATAATAATAATAATAACAGAATTACAACAATAAACATTATTATTAAGAAGCATTTAATCAAATTTTATTTTTTTAAATGTACTACTAAAAACGTACAGAACAAGTGAGTCCTGGTTAAGATAATAAACTCCTAATATGATAAAATGATAAATAGACTCCTAATAGAATGTAGTTTTCTTAAATTTTGGTTATATTTATTAAAGAAAATGTTATCATTAAATAATAAGATTGATAAGATGGTTTTTTAATAATAATAATTAGTACTTACTGTGGATCAACATTAGCAGTGGCTTCATCCATAACCAGTACTTTATTACTTCTAACAATTGCTCTTGCAAGACAAACCAACTGTCGTTGACCAAGACTGAAATTAGAACCACCATCCATAACACGAGTTTGAAGCCCATATTCTTCTTTTAGAGCCTCTCTTAATTCAACCTAAATTGAAAAAAAAGAAAAAAATACATATATTTAATTTTTTTTTTGCTTAAATATTAATTATTAAGAGTTCTGTATAGTTAAGATGCTTTTTTTTCTTTTACATAAGTTATTCCAGTTTAGTAATATCAGAATTTGCCTGTGTTATCTCAGCACTTATTATCAGGTATTTCACTCTTTTAATGTTAACATAAATTAAGTAGAATGGATTCTTGAGATTATATTGATCTCATGTTGTGATGATTCATTTGTTATTTTGTAGAAAGTCCAGAAGTAATTATTTTCAAAAGGATATAAAAAATGAACAATTTAATTCTCTAAGTAAAAATTTGAAGATACTTTCCATTTTTTGATAAAATTACATAATTGTGCAAACTTGTATCATAATGATGTATAATCTGATGTTATTCTGGTATTTAAACCATTTTCATTTGGAAATTCAAGAGAAACTATTTCAAAAACTTAAATTACTGATAAATTAAAAATTAATAACATCCCTACATACCTTTGTTCACATTCTGAACCTGACTGTCATTTCTTGACAAAATTTTCATATGTTTATCAAGAAGCAAGTTCCTTGTCTTAAATGTTTCTTACAAATGGATTCTTACTTTCCTATCTAGACAGCGTTATAAATGTAGAAGGAAAGTATTGTAATTGGTCCAACTTAAGCATATGCGGTTTTCACTGGATCTTGACACCTAAAGAGCCCGTAAGACCAGATGGAAATTTTCCAGATGTTAGTGCTCGTATGTACGTGTGTTTGGTGTTGGCCTCTAAACTGCCTTGTATTTCCAGAACTAGAGGACAGAATTTGACCAAACTTGGTCAGATTATTTCTATATATCGAGCATTGATGCAATTAAATTTTCAACATAAAAGGCCAAGAGGATGAGAATGTCAAGGTCACCCTCAGTAACTGGTGATTTCACGTAATTAATGTAATATTTTTCTTAGCCATATTTGTTAACAATTAAAAGTACTAATATTTGCAAAAAAAATTATGCAAAATCACATCCCCACCAAAAAAATGCTGTTTTAGTCGTCTATTATGTTGTGACATCACAGGTAAGTGGCAGAATTAAAAGAATAATATTTGAAGTGTAAAAAGTCGGGTCTCAAACTCGATTGCTTGGTTCACTCAGTACCTGGTGCATTAAGCCTCGCAGCAACACCAGTCTGCCAACCATAAAAGGAAATTTGTTCGATGAAAGCTGTGAAATTACATTAGTTTAGTTAATGCCAACTGTCGCCACTAGTACCGCATGACGGGAAAGTTCTACAACTGTGTAGTCAGCTTTTTTTTAAAACAAGTGGTTAAGTGGTGTTTTTAGAAGTCTTATCTGTATTATAAATAAAATTAATTCTAAAGACTGTAAAGTAAAATATGTTACTTAAAAAAAAGGTAAACCAAACTTCTTAAAAAAAAAAGCTTACAATTAAAATGATACCGTTTTAATTCTTTAAATCCAAAATGTTTAAAATCAGTCCCAAGTTAAAAACAACTTTCCAACTACTTCCTAGATTACCAATCCTTAATTTTGTGCAGACTTTAAGAGTCAAAATTGAAAGAATCAGTACAGTAATTTTAGCTTTTTAGGGTATTTTTGACAGATATTTATTTATTTTTTTAAATAGTATTTAATTATTTTAAATTATTTATTATTTTTTATTAATGGTATATTTCATTAAAAATAAACTAAACTGTTATAAAAGTGGAGATAAAAACAAAAATTTCTGACGAGTTGGTAGACAGGCAGTACATTGAAACTCTTTTGCTTTAAATCCTATTCTCATAATTGTCAACAACTGAAATTACCCAAACTGCATGTATACAGACTGCAAAGATAAATGGGCTTTGTATATTACAATTAATTTTAGGATCAAATGATATTAATATCTATTTTTGACTTTAAATCTATGAGATAAAAACAAAAATAGTTGTTTGTGTTGATTATATGTTCATGAAATACTGTATAATATTTTCATTACATTAAAATAACAATAATTAGGACTGCAGATAAATTTATCTATATACAAGGTCTGTAAATAATGTAACGAGACTAGTTTTTTTTTGGCAGCCAAAGTGGCAACACTGTAGAGTTACTAGTAAACATATGGTTACTATTTTTAGTCTATTGTTGCCACGTGAGACATAAACAAACTTTTCGTGAAACGTGGTTTTGTTGTGCGTAATCATGAGCAACATTGTGCAATCAAGTTTTGGGTAAAACTCCGTGAGAATGCTACTGAATTTTTCCAAAATTGAAAAGGGCGTATGAAAATGACGCTCTGTCATGAGCCCAAGTTTTTAGGTAGTTTAAAGCAGTTTCAGATGACCGGGAATCAGTTGCGGATGATCCATGCTCTGGAAGACCGTTAATGTCAAAACATGACGACAATGTTGAGTGAATCAGAGATTTGATAAAGTACGACTGATGATTAACTGTCAGAATGATTACAGAACAATTGAATTTTAACCATACCACAGTCCATTAAATTTTGACAAACAAATTGGACATGAAAAAATTTGTGCAAAATTGAAGGCAAAAAACCTCACTGTTAAACAGAAAAACAACAGGGTGGAAGTGTGCCACGATCTTCTAGGGCAAATTGAAACTGATCCTGATTTTCTATAACATGTTACTACTGGTATGAATCTTGGATATTTGAGTACGACCCAGAAACAAAATGCCAGAGCAAGGAGTGGCACACTTCAAACTCACCACATCTCAAAAAAGCAAAAATGAGCAAATAAAACCATGCTAATTTGTTTCTTCGATAGTAATGGCATTGTTCATAAGGAGTTCTTGCCTACATGACAGACTGTAAATCACTATGTTTTCCGAGAAATTCTTGAAAGACTGTGGTAAAGAATTGCCCGTGTGAAACCAGCCATCAAATACAACTGGATGCTGCATCATAAAAATGCACCTTGTTATACTGTACTTCAATTAATAAGTTTTTGGCAAAGAAAAACATTTCTGTAGTTCCTCAACTACCTTATTTACCTGACTTTGAGTCCCCGTGACGTTTCCTTGTTCCCGATTTAAAAAAAAAACACCTCAAAGGACACCATTTTGGAACAGTAGAAAACATTAAAAAAATTGTAACCGACCATCTAAACGATATTCCGATTTCTGAGTTCCAACACTGCTATGAAGAGTGGTAAAACTGTTTGAAGCAATGCGTGGCTTCCCAAGGGAACTATTTTGAAGGTGATACAGTCTATGTATAATTGGATGGTAAATAAAAGGTTTTTCTGAACCAGTCTCATTACTTTATTTACAGACTTTGTAGAAGATGAGATTTATTATAAATCATTATTTCATAAAACTAGGTAAAATCAAAATCACACAAATTAAGATATTCTGTTCTTATCTAACAAATTAATAAAATAAATATTAAAAATAATCAACTTTTTATAATATGGCCAGTTATATCAAATTTCTTTATTCCATCCCTTTCAAACCTTAGGATATTTTACTGTAGTAACAACTGAAATTTAAACTTCAAGAAACATATTTCATACAAATAATATTGTGTACGTATTCAAATCAGCATTATGAATAGTAAAGTTATCTTCATAGTACAGGACTATTAATTCATATTTTTTACAGAATAGGTGAAGAAGTACCAGTATTTAGTTATCTCTACATAATATACAATTATTTTTAGAGTAATATATTCTTTAACTAATTCATATAATTAACCATTAATTACAAACTCACATAACTAGAAGCAAAAGGAAATTGTCAATTCACATGATTATGGATACCTTTCAAGTAAAATTTTGGCTTTGTACATGAGTAACAACAATTAGTGAATCGGTAAAGATAAAACCACAATTCTATCTGATAGCTTTCAAAATGTATGTATCAATCACAAATCCATTCTTAGCATAATTTTACTCTACTTCTACATGTTTTCATATTAAAACATGAACAAATTAAAATTACCTCATCAAGAGCTCTCCATAATTCATAGTCTGGATATTCTTCGAAAGGATCCAAATTACGTCTCATTGTACCAGAATATAATACAGGATCTTGTGGAATAATTGATATATGTGAACGCAAACATTCTAAAGTAAGTGAACTTGTATCAACATCGTCGATCAGTATTTCCCCTTCAATACTTGACATTCTGAATAGTGCTTGAATCAATGATGATTTTCCTGCTCCAGTCCTGCCAACTATACCAATCTGTGTGAAAACAAATATAACAGTAATATTTATATAATGTTGTGTTCAAAATTTTCAATTTAGAAAGTATGAAAAATGACAGTGGTAATAAGATGCATTCACTTTTTAAATTAAAAGTAATAGTGGTAAAAGAAAATGGCTACCATAAAACTGACTTCCAATTGGCTGTGTGGTAACTAGTTTTGTTTGCCATAGCAACACAGCAAATATAATACTAACTTCTAGCAACCTATAGTCTTGTTAAACACCCATCTCATATCCATTCTATTTAGAATTGATAAAATTATGGTCAATGATTCAAGGAATCTATTAAATTATTGCTCTCATTAACTGAGACATAGACAGGATGATCTTTTTTACAAACTGAAGGACAAAACTACTGACATCCATCAACAATTATGTTTTATTTACACTCATGTCATGAATGACAATGCTCTGAAAGACTAGCGATAAAAATCTGAAAAGAACACACAGAAGCAAACAAGAGGAGACAGAAGTGACTCTCAACTCATTCAACAAGTATGGAACTGCAAGAGATTCTTGCTAATACAATAGATATTAGATCTACAAGTAATCTGAAAATTTATTTTGAACCTCAGTAATCTTATTTACTTTCTTATTCATAAATATAGTTTATAAATTTTGATTTATTCACCGTTTAAAGTTTTCTGACAACATATTATGTATTTTTTTTTTTTAACTTTAATTTAAAAAAAATTTCATTTAGTACTTTTTTTATAATCTAGATGTAATTTGCAGACCTTTCCTTCTTTAGAAGAGATTTATTACAAAAAGTTAATTAAAAACATTATTAAAACTTAAAAATTATAGAAATCAGTTTTAATATTAAAAAAAAAAACATGTGTAATTTCTTAGAATGAATAAACTTTTACATGATAAAAAACTATGCAATTTTTCAATGGAAAAAATTCTTACTGATACTTTTTGTGCACATGCGGCGCACTTACACACACAAAACTCTTTATATTTTCCAGAAATGTTGGAAGTGGTGCAGTGTATTTCAGTGGTACAAAACAAATAAAATAGATTTCAGCCACTATTCATTCTAAAAGTAAATTTTTATAATGTTACCCATATTTTATGGGCGATCTACTGAAATTTATAAACATAATTTTTCTGAGTTTACAAACATTTCGATACAATTGGCTAGTACTCTGAAAGTGTGCATTATAGATGTTTTATACATCATTTATGATGAAATGTTAAAGAGATGAAAAACTTGCATTTGGGATTTAAATATTTTATAAAAACAGCATATAATTTTACAGCTACACAGTTTCACAATAGTTGTTTCAGTGCAGCTTCAATATCTATGGAATGCCTCAACCCATGACATAAAGTATGGATATAGAATTTTGAAGAATTTGTTTCAGAAGAGGACTCCTGATAAATAAAAGAATGTTTGTAAACAGACAACGTAAGAGTTGCAATGCTATGAAGCCACAAATGACCTGCCTGTCATCATTCAGTTCCACTCGGCTTGTTAAACCCCAGTCTCCAAAGGGTTCTTCATAAGGATCTAAATGCGTCAATACAAAATTCAAGTAGTGTAGCATCATTTAAATGAAAGAAGTCAGAATGATCTTTTGCTACCAATTTTTGAATTTTATAAATGTTACAGATGTTATTTTCGATATACTAATAAGTGATGAATCACATTTCCGCTGTGCAGATATATTTCTGAGGACAACATGAGAATGCTGTTACTGTTGCATCAGGGTAATATTTTCAAATGGTTTAAGAATTTTTGTGCATTTAGATAGTAGAGAAATTTGAGATCGATTCGGATCAGTCATTTTGACAGAATGGAGTGACAAATCACACAGTTATTTCCCAGCCACATTATCGACAGCCATGATGACATTCCTCATCCTACAAGAACACAATCTTCAAGACAAGATCACCACCACATCTCAGAGATGTGGTGGCATCTCACAGCATGAAATTTTTTCTTGTGCGACAATTTCAAAAGTAAAGTATTCAGTGATTCGCAACAAAACACTGAATAACTCACAGAAAATTCATCAAATTCAAAACTTTCTGTTTTTAAATTCCATGTAATAAAAAATTACCTTTTCACGTGGTGTAATCTCCAAACATACATCTTTTAACACAGCAGAATCACCCTTTGAATAATATAAATACATGTGATTAAACTGGATTCTGCCTTCTGTAGGCCAATTACCAACATCATCTTTACCCTTTTTAGAACCTAAAAAGAAAGATTGAATGACCAATATGATTATAAAATATTAAATGACCAAAAATAAAATAATTATGAGAATATCTGACCAATAACTTGTAATAAACAGAAAATTGTAAACAATTATTGCAACAATCTAAAAGATGGGGGCCGCTAGAACAATTCGTTCCAAGAATCCCAGTCACTTTGTCCTCCCTATAATCCTGGATCACATCCAAATCATGAGACCATTGAACATATATTTCCAGTTAAATATGAGAAATATAATACAAAGACGAGCTCTGCTGAATAATTATTAAAATAATGTTAAAACAAGAAAATATTTTTAAAAAAACAATTTTAAAAATACACCAACTAATTGAAACCTGAAGAGTGGGTGACATTTCAAATAAAATACAGATACTAAACCATGTTACAAGTACACGCCCAATTACATCAACTGATCAAAAATGGAAAAAATGTATACTAACATGAACTTGTAAATTGAAGAAATTGAATTTTATACCGTATAAAACTTTGTTATTTTCTAAATTATTCTAGTTATAATTGTTTAAATAAAACTTGTAGGAACTGAAGCTAACTACTCATAAAAATAACTGAGATTTTTTTGTAATGTAATTTCAATGTTTCCTAAATCTTCATTAATAGATTACATAGAAATGAATGTTTAATTATATTTAAAAATAGAATTTATCTGTTAAACATTTAAAAAATTTCCCAGTGATCAGTTTGAATGCAACAATAAAAAAAAGCTACTTTATCTCCTCTCAATGTAGGTAGAAGATTGTTTATGGATGAAATTATAAGAACACTATATAGTTTAATAATTTCAAATAATAACATGATGGACAAAAAGCTTAGGAAGGAAATTAAAATTAACATTACAATACTGACAATCAGAGCCATCTGTTTGAAAAAAGCACAGTTGCCATATGTAAGCATTCAACATATTACAGATTTTTTATTTATCCGTACAGCTACTTTCCTGTCTAACTGTGTAGCGACTATATTCTTAAACAGATGGCCAAGACTTGTAGTAGTTTTAACAGAAATATTTCTTTTCTTCACAATACTTTTTTTATTCTATTGTTAACTAAGATTACGGATTTTAAAATATACTGTAATATGTTAACATACCAGACATACCTGTAATAGCAAACATACCAGACATTACAGCTATGCCATATTCACATAGTTCAGCAGAGAAATATATTTTCTCTACTGGGAAACAAAATATACGTTTTTTTCTAAATGGCCACCAACCATATTGAAACCAACCGATGGGAAAATAAAAAAAAATACTTAAATACAAAACTGTTTTTAAATATACCTAAACATTAACTTTTCATATAACCAACTGAAAAAAAAATTTGATGAACGTTGAAATTGCAATAGGGGGAAATGGGCAAAAAAAATATTTATCCAAGTATAATCTTCCATAATTCCTATCGATTTTCTTCATACAAACTGAAAAGACTAACAAACAATACAGAAAAGAACATTTAACATGGTATAAACCCTAATATTGTTCCACCAATTTCATAATGTTTAAAATTCTTCAATGACATTTCTTTTGTAATGTATCTGCATAAATAAATTGCACTATTACAGAAATCATTCTGAGTGCTTTAACAAAGGATTTTCAAAACTTGCTGCTTGATACCAGGGTAACTGGAATCAAATATACTTTAGATCACATCAATGCAGCAGTAGTACTGTGTGATATTCGTGTTTCTCACATATATGCAAGCTTAGCAATAAATGTATAAAAAAAAATGTTTTCATGGATTGCAGTTACAATCCACAAGATTTTGAAAGCGGACCCCTCCACCCTTACATTCATAATTGGTTTGATATTTTCTTGTCCAGTAGACAATGAAAAGAACCCAACAGCTGTACTCATAAAATGACTAGTAAAATACTAGACATGTTTTTTAAGTAAGGGCTGTTTTCAATTTGTTGCCGTTAGAAGTGGTAGAAATTGATGGCGCTAATCTAGCATGTTTATTTATATCAACAATCATCTGTTTGCAACAACAAGTTAATGCTATTCATGTTATTAGCTGTGTATAGCCTGAGTGAAATGAGCGCTACAATAAACAATCCCACAAGTTGTGAAGTGTGATCAGTAATTCGTTATCTATGGACGGAAAACAAATCTACTGTTGATATTCATTGAGAAATTGTTGATTTTATGAACCCAGTGTTATGTGCGAAGGTAAAGTTTGCCGATGGTGTCATTTGTTCTATGTAGCGAGAACAAATATTCACAAAAAGAACATAGTGGTTGCCCGACTGTCATCACAGACGAATTGACTGAAAATGTGAATACAGAAATCCATGAAAACAGAAAACTTACTGTTTCTCAATTATCAAGTGAATTTCTTTTTGTTTTACGATCAGTAATTTACAATATTTTAACTGAAAAATCGAGTTACAGAAAATTGTGTTCCAGATGGGTACCAAAAATGTTGACAGAAAATCATCTTGCTGCAGCTCAAACATTTTTGAGACGCTATGAAAATGAAGGTGATGATTTACAAAAACATATTCTGACCGGTGATGAAACATGGATATCTTATTCAAATGCTGAGATAAAGCAGCAATTAATGTAATGGTGGCATCATCCCCCAAAGCCCAAAAAATTTTAACAAGAAAGTTCAATGAAAAAGCTTACAGCTACAGTTTTCTGGAATTCTGAAGGGATATTGCTATTTGAATTTCTTAAATGTGGAAAAACTGTTAATGTCGATACTTACTGTGAAATGCTTACAAAACTTAAGATGTGCAATTCAAAACGAAAGGTGCAGGAAGCTAACAGACAGGATTTTGTTTCTCCATGACCTCACATGGCAAACAAATCCGCTGAACAATTGTGATGATTTCATTGGGTAATCTTTGAACATCTGCCTTACAGCATGGATCTTGCATGAGTGATTATTATCTTTTCTCCATTTAAAACAATAGCTTACATCACATATGTTTGCAAACAGAGTAATTAATTGGTTTAAATCAGGCGGAAGAATTTTTCAGTAATGGAATAATGAAGCTGGTAAGCTGATATTCTATTACTTCGAATATTATGAGACATTTATGAAATTGGCTCTGTAAAATGTAGAACTAGGCACAGGGTTCGTGCTTTCACAAACTCAGTTAGCTAATTCAGAGGGCAACAATGTAGGACATTCAAAATGCCCGGATGAGGCCTGCAGCGAAGGCAAAAGCTGAGTTTAAAAATCACTGATGTAAATGTCTACTGAGGCGTTTTCATCGGTGGCATCTCAATGAGGCCTGGCTTATTACTATGAGATGTAAAAACCTAAAGGGCAAAAGACAATTTCCCATTAAAGCCCATCAGGGGTGGGATGGTGTGGCGACCAAAAGCATCACAAGGCAGGTGACTTCCTCTGCGGGGTTGGAAGTTTTTTTTCTATTTTGCTTATTTCAATTTTTATACCAAAATGGCCCTTACTTAAAAAATATACCTCGTTCTTTGTTAATTAACAAATGATTATTTCCATTCTAAAATGTACACATTACCAAAGCAAACTTATTATTTTTTTTAATGAAATTACCAAAAGAAAAACATACTTGCATCAGTTTCTTCGGCTGGGAGCGATGCGTATTCCAAAACACGTTCTGCTGAAGTCATTTGATTGGCGATTTCCGCTGACGCTCTCATACCCCATTGTAAAAGACTAGCAACTGATATAGCCTGAGTAATAGCAAGACCAGCACTCGCTCCACTTCCAGCTACATCTAAAAAAAGGTATAATTAAAAAACTTATTGTACGTAAAAAAAAAATGTAGCATTAAAATAGATAGGTAAAAAATAACTTCATATAATTATGACAATGATATTGATGGACTGATGATGGTGGTAATAACAGTGAAAATAATACATTAGAAAATGTATAAATTAAAGTAGGGCATACATAAATAAAGCATGTGTTTGATGATAAACTGCATTATCTTTGTTCAATTGTAATTTGTAAAACTGGGAGGCAAATGAGAGGAAATCAAGACTAATAAAAATAAAGTCATTGGATAAAATAATGAGATGACATGGAAACAGAAAAAGTAATGGATGTACATTATAGAGAGATAAAAGAAGGAGGGAGATGTATGGTTTATTGTCATAATAGAGATAAACAAATCTGACAAATAGGGTTTCTATTCAATTATTAGCTACATCAATGTATGGTTATAACAGCGAAAGGATGTGGTCATTAAATCATAAATTTAGTAAAAGTGAATTTACCAAAACTGTGTCTAAGCTTTGTACAAATTCATTAGTATGA